>NC_025700.1:3158428-3256983 GCF_000633955.1 Camelina sativa
CCCCCCTCATATCTCAAAATTCCCATAAAATCTTTTCCTCCCAAAAGAAAGAAAAAAAAACCTCTTCTTCTTTACTTAAACAAAATGATTTGATTCTAAAACCAAAAGTTTCTTTCTTTTTCTTGTTCCACAAAAAACAAAAAAAAGAAATGGTTTTTTCTACAGTGAAGCAGCTCTTGTCACTATGCATCATGGCTCTGTTCTCAGATCTCAAGCTAGCAAAATCGTCTTCACCAGAGTACACAAACCTAATCTACAAAGGCTGTTCAAGACAGAAATTACCAGATCCGTCTGGTCTACACTCACAAGCTCTCTCTGCAATGTATGGCTCACTGGTCACTCAATCAGCGAAAACAAAATTCTACAAAACCACAACTGGAACTTCGAGCCAGTCTAGCATCACTGGTCTTTTCCAGTGTAGAGGTGACTTGAGCAACAACGACTGTTACAGCTGTGTTCGTCGTCTTCCTGTTCTCTCTGGTAAGCTCTGTGGCAAAACCATTGCTGCTAGGATTCAGCTCTCCGGCTGTTATCTTCTCTACGAAATCTCTGGCTTTGCCCAGATTTCAGGTAAATAGTATTCCCCCCGGTTTAAGCTCATTTTCTTGAAATTTTTTGGTTTCTTTAACCGGAATGCGAGTCCCTGAGTGAACCGGATTAAGCTTCAGATATTTCCGGTTCAACAGTGAAAAGATTTGGCTTTTTGATTTTTTAATTTTGTATTTTCACGTTTTAGTTGAACCAGAACCGGTTTTCATGAGTCGAAGAATAAGCATGAGATTTTTTCGGTTCAGAGAGTTGATTTTGTGTCGATGGTAAAACCAAACCGTGATTAAATTGACAGTAAAAATATATCGATTTTGATTCTAAGATGTGAAAACTCTTTGGTTTAATCTTAGATTTCTATACTGAACCGGTTTTGATCAAAGCCGAAACTAATCATCGAGTTTCACCGGTTCAGTAAGTGAAATGATTGGGTTTTTGGTTTTAGTTAAAACCAAACTTGGACTATCGGATTAGTTTCGGTTAACCATAAAACCGAACCGAGAAGTGAATAATAATTTTAAAATCCGGTTTAGAAAACACAAGTCTCTCTGTTTTTTTATGCAGGGATGGAGATGATATTCAAGACATGTGGGAAGAACAACGCCGCCGGAACAGGATTCGAGCAGAGGAGAGATACAGCGTTCGGGGTGATGCAAAACGGCGTCGTTCAAGGTCACGGCTTCTTCGCTACGACGTACGAATCGGTATACGTTTTGGGACAATGCGAAGGCGACGTAGGGGACTCAGATTGTAACGGCTGCATAAAAAACGCGTTGCAGAGAGCTCAGGTGGAGTGTGGAAGCTCAGTGTCTGGTCAGATATATCTTCACAAGTGTTTTATCGGTTATAGTTACTACCCAAATGGTGTTCCCAATAGGTCTTCTCCTTATCCTAGCTCTGGCTCTTCTTCTTCCTCTCCTTCTTCTTCTTCAGGTAAAAAATAATTAGTTTCTTTTTTGACTATATATTCACTTTAATTAAAAAAGAAAGCGCTAGTGTGAAACTTGTTCTTTCGTTTTCAGGCTCCAACTGAGATTTGTTTGTTTGCTCTTTTTCCTTTGTTTCAAGTTTTTTAACTTTCTATTTTTATTATTTCGTAACAATTACTCTCTTTTGAGTTATCACTTACTAATAGCAGTAATATGCATTGTTTGTCGTAAAGATAACAAGATTTTATACTATAGAAAAAGATTGATGATGGATGGGATGAAAAAAACAGGAACAACAGGGAAAACGGTGGCAATAATAGTAGGAGGAACAGCTGGTGTTGGTTTTCTTATCATTTGTTTGCTTTTCGTCAAAAACTTGATGAAGAAGAAATACGACGGTATTTATTTTCTTTTCTTTTTTCTCTCTACTAATTATACTATTATTGTATACTCTCTCGTGCATATACGTAGTACTCATGCATACGGATTATTATTTGTTTATGATGTTATGTTATTGCCAAAACAAAGATTTAGTCAGTGTTTTTTTTTAAAAAAAATGTTGATATCTAGGATTTGGCTGTAAGATTCTTCTATGTGAATGTGATGTTCCAAATCTTCACACCTTTTTGTATTTTATTTATAATATTAGTGTGGAAGTGCATGCATATATTAGGGGCATATACCACATGCACATGTTGAGGATGAGAATAATAAACGCAAAAATTGATTTGAGTCTAATTATTTTTTGTGTTTTTTTTTTTGGTTTTGTTTTCGCAGATTACTGAAAATAAATAGGATGAAGACAACAAATTGAATCCAAACCCGGAAATAGAGGCAACAAAGTTAATGTGACCTCCGAGGTTGCATGCAAATTAATTCACCATTTTAATTTTTTTTTCCTTGAAATTGTTTTCTATTTTTATTAGTTTTGGTAGATGGAAATTGTGGTGGGATTAAACAAAAAAAAAATGTTAGAAGAGGAGGGACAACAAAGTACTTCAAATTTGTTTTTTTTTAAAATGTAAATGATTCCTTTTTATCATCTCAAGATCCTTAATTTCCAGCTTTTTCCTTTAAAGCATGTCTGTCTATTGGAATGCACTATATATATGCAGGAACCTAAGCTAGCTTAAATATGGTTAAATCTTAAGCTGGTTACAGTTTACTTACTAATATCTAGCGTTACTTACTATGGATGTGAATGTAGTAGATTTTTTTACATAATATTGGCAGAGTACATAGGTTTAATATCTTTTTACCATTGTGTATTACACTTTCGTGTTCAAAATAACGTTATACAATTTGCTTTTCGTGTGTTTTAATGGTATTTTGGTTTTTCTAGACCCGTTACGTTGCTTTTTGAGTTTCTCTCGACTTGTTTTCTTCTGCCAACTTGGTTTTGGTACCTTTTTTGTTATCAAAATGTGTTTTGAGGACATTCTCTATGTCTCACAAAGATTGATATTTTCGGATATTTTTTTGTTTCACAAATTTTAATGTTTTGTAAATTTCAAGAAGTAATTATTGAAAATATTTAAAATTTTGAATTGTTATTAGTTTAAAATTAAATAATATTTCTTTAGTCAAAAAAAAAATATTTAAACTTAATAATCATTGTTTTCTAAACATCAATTACTTTATTGATATAAGTTAACTTTATAAGTTAACTTTATTGATATAATAAATATAAGTTAACTTTATTGATATAATAAATATAACGAGGCAAATTTTATTTGGGTTCATTTTGTTTTCTTGGTAAATGAGTAGGCTTCCACCGCCTTTTGTATGATTGTGGCAATTTGCATATAATATCTTATTTTCGGCATTTTTTATTGGTCAGAAAATAATCGTGTGCTTTAAAAAATATTTGGAAATACGAATAGTTTGACTTCACGGGTTTATTGTATGTAGTTCTTCTGAATGCGTGCGTGTGTGTGTGATGTTTATGATCGTAAAGATCATGTGGTCTCGAGTGAAACTAATGTTTCTATATTACTCACTCTATCTCATAAAAATTGATGACTCTATCTCATAAAAATTGATGTTTTGCAATATTTTTTTGTTCCATAAAAATTGATATTTTATAAATTTCAAAAAATAATCATTAAAAATATTTAAAAATTTAAATTGTTATTGGTTTAAAATTAAATAATATATCTTTAGTCAAAAGAAAAAATATATTTAAATTAAGTAATCCTTGTTCTATTAAAATGTGTAAAAGATTCTAAACATCAATCTTTACGAGAAAGAGTAATTACCAATAAAAATGACATGGAGAAGTGTGTGAGTGAGGCCTTTTTCTGATTTCGGGAATAGAGAAAAATTGATACCTTTTGGGATCAAACATCAATACCTGCTCTCTGCACAAGCTTTGATGAATCTTGTAGTAATTGTTTTGACATTTAATTGCATATTATGAGATGGGGCATACGGATAGGGTGGTCCATTTGTTGCTTTAAAATAGAAGTATTAATATAACAGGGACGGTATATAACAAGCATATTACGAATTTACGTTTATACAGCCACGCAGATTACATACCATTACCAAAACGGAGAACAAGGCTCACACGATCACTAGAGACGGAGACAGTGAGACGCAGAGAGAGAGAGAGAGTGGCATTAAAAAACAACTCGACTCTTAACCAGATGTACCACATTCATAATGGCATTGGATTTGGGCCATGACTGTCTTAATTTGGGCTACAAATCAGAAAGCCCACATAAATAACACAGGAATAAACACAGCTTCTCAATCTTGTGTGTTATAGGCAACAACACTCAGATAATAATACAATTGAAAACTCTCTTACCTAATATTTATCTGTGTGAATCACTTTTTCAGAAAACAGTTAGCCTTTGCTGTCTATTGTATCATTGTGCATAAAGTGTATATTCATATCTGATATCTATGAGAATTGACAATTTTGATCCTATTAACTCCTAATATAGCAAACTTCTACAAAATATACTAAAGATTATCACATGACCCCTAATTTTCTCTTTCTCTCTCACAATTTATCCACAACACAACCCAAATATGGAACCTAAGATCGACTCTCCTCTCTCTCCTTCAAAGGTTAATAAAAAACATGGAAAAAAAGAAAGAGATAGGAAGCAATGGCCAATTCCAAATCCATACCATTCGGAGATTTGCCACCAAAGGAATAACAATTTTTAATGACCTATCCAATGGAGAATCGTTCACTCCTTAGGGGACTAATCAAGAATTCGACATTTCAATTCCATAGCTCTTTCAATTCTCCTGATTCCATCAAATGTGACTGATTTGAGTAGCACACTTTTTTTCTAAATTACCAAAAAAAGGAAGAACAATAATAACAACACATTGATTGTGTCCCAAACAAACAATGTCGATGTTTTCTTCTTTCCAATTACTAGAGCTCAACATAATCTCTGCCCAAGATCTAGCTCCTCTCTCACGTAAAATGAAGACCTACGCGGTGGCTTGGGTTCACTCCGAACGCAAACTCACCACCCGCGTAGATTACACTGGTGGTGTAAACCCAACTTGGAACGACAAGTTCGTCTTCCGAGTCAACGAGGATTTCCTCTACGCCGATACTTCAGCTGTCGTCGTTGAAATCTACGGCTTACATTGGTTCCGTGATGTTCACGTTGGCACAGTCCGTGTCCTCATCAGTAACCTAATCCCTCCAAATCGTCGGCCTGGATACCGAAGCAACGACGAGTATCGCCGTACACCCCCTCCTGGAATGCGATTCGTCGCGCTTCAAGTTCGCCGACCATCAGGTCGTCCTCAGGGAATACTAAACATCGGCGTTGGAATACTTGACGGATCAATGCGTAGTATGCCGCTTTACACGAATATGGATTCATCTGCAGTTGGTTACAGAGATTTGCTAGGAGAAGATGATCCACATTTACAGAACTTGCATCTTAATAGCTTCAAAGGAAGCTCAAAGAATCCACATTCCCCATCTTCAAAACAGTTCCAATCCGTAGTCTCGAGGCCACCGATGCTCCGTCGTACAAAGAGCGATACGAGCTCGATGGTTGTTTGTGATCTTCTAAGCAGAGCAGAACGGAGCCGTGTAGCTAACAGGAAGCCAGCGAGCGCGTTAATGAGCAGCGAATCGGAAACTGTACCTACAACATCGGGACACGATTCGGTGACGTCAGATTCCGATGGTACTGATTACGTTCCTCCTTATCAATCACCAAAGATTCCAAGTCAGAGATACGATCCATACGAGCCTGATTTTATAGATCAATCACCAAGAGAGAGCCCTAATGTGATGCGGCCGAGAAGTGAAAGAGAGAGATACGAAGAGTCACCTTATCGCTCGTACGACCGTACACGCAAAACTCCGAGAAGATCTACGCCGATGATCGAGAAACCAAGACCGCCGAGAGACTACGACCGCACCAGCAGCCGCGCTTCACCGTATTTGTCGAGGCACGGAACACCGTTGAGATCAAACATCGTCGCTTCAACTCCGATCAGATCTAATATGGTTACATCTAGTCCGATGAGATCCGTCGGCGTTGGATCTACTCCGAGGAGATCTAACATCCTCGGTTCAACGCCGTTAAGATCCAACATCGTTGGATCAACTCCGCTCAGATCTAACTACATGGCTACACCGATGAAATCGCCTCTACAGTTCGGTACTCCGATGAGATCTAATTTAGCAGGACGACCGATTTTAACCGAATCAGAATTAGGTCCGTCGCCATCAGAAGTAGCGCAAAAGATGGCGAAAGAGAGATCGCAAGCCAACGACACAGAGAGCTCGATTCTCAGTGAGTGGAGCTTAGACGACGATAGCAACATCGAAGGTCTCCGATCGAAATTGGAGCGGTGGCGAACGGAGCTTCCGCCGCTTTACGATTTAGGATCGAGTCATCAGAGCAGCGAGGTCGGAAGCGGTGCCATTGTTGTTGCAAACACAGGTGGAGGAAAAAGCTCGAGAAAGAGAACTCCGACGGTGAAGAAGAAGCATAATCGCCGTCACACTGAAGGAGGTAACGGACTTTTCTCGTGTTTCAGTAATCTGTGCGGTGTCGAGTGCACATTCGTGTGTGGAGGCGGGTCGGATGCTGACGGGTCAAAAAAGAAAGGTGGGTCGGGGCGTTTGCCCCGTCTGGGCTCTGCTGATGATTTGAGTTATTTGTGATTTGTTTTTTTAAGTTTTTAATTTTTAGACGAACCAATTTTATTTTTTTTAAATATTATATTTGGTTTGTAAATATAATTTGTATAATCATCTTTCAAATGTCATTGAAAAAATATCTCATGCCCTTTTTCTTTCGTATTATAAATTATATAAAAAGACTTAATATAAAACCAAATATATAAAAAAATAAATGAAAATGTACAAATATCATGTGATCATGCTATTTTTATTTTATTTTGAATATCATCAGTATTATTAGTCTTTTGATTTTTTTTTTTGGAATAATTAAAAGGTTTTGGATCTGAACTATTTCAAATTAGAGTTAGAGTACTATTTTATAAGATTCTTCCTACATGTCACTTGAACTCGTGACTTAAAATTTTTGTTTAGAGATTAAAATTCTTTTTTTTGTTAAAAAATATAAGAGAAAGTAAAAAGTGCTATTGTACTCTTTCTAAAAAATTATAGAAGAAAAGTAAGATGATTTTAATCTAATATAATCAGTTTTTAAGTTTTATAGCTTGTTATGTGAAAACAATATATACAAGGGCGGACGTACGCTTTAGTTTGTGTGGCACGTGCCACATACTAAATCCTCAAAAAAAAAATTTGCAATGGGATATTAGTTATCCTAGTTCAGAAAATAATAATAACACTTAATTATTGTGTCACACTGAAGTGTGACGAAAGCTCTTTATAATATAAACTAAAATTAAATGTAAATTGTATCATAATTTAAGCTATAAAGTATACATATATTAAGCTAATATAGGTTAAGTCCAACTATTTTAAAATTACTAATGATTAAAGTCTAACTAACTAAAAGTCTAAAACTCAAACTCTATAAACTTTTTCTTTTATCCGGACATATACCTATTTTTCATGAGTTCATCGACAGCAATACAACCGCATCATAGAGAAATAAAAATTTTCTTTTTCTATTTTTTATTGTTTTCTTATATGACTATTTTTTAATGTTTTATTTTTTTGATTTTTAATTTTTTAATAATAATATTATTATTATTATTATTATTATTATTTAATTAATTATTTATTAATTATTTTGTGTCATATGTTAAATAAGTTCGCCATTCAATATATATGTTTTTCTGTAGTTTAAGCATTTGATAAATGTTCTATCAATCTATATTATTGTTTTGATTGGTAATAACTCCATATCGTTATATAATATTAAAATCAATATTTTTATTTTTTTGTATAGCTATCGTTATTCTTTTATTTCAATTTCTCTCGTTTATCATTTTTTAAATGGAAAAAAATATATTTATTTGTAAATGATTTTTCTTTGCCTTATAAAAAGTAAAAAAAATATTGACGAAAATGTGATCACGGTGACCGATGAAAGGAAAACAGGATCACTTTTTGGTGGATTCGTTCAGAATTTTTAAATCAAATTAACTGTCACTTATAATATAATGTCTCTGTTTCAAAATATAAAATGTTTTGAGTGAAAACACGCAGATTAAAAAATAATCACTTTAAAAAGGTTCAACCAATCGTAAACAACACTGTATAAAATAAATAATAAATAAATAGAAAAGTAATCTAAAAGGTACTTAAAAGGTTAAAAATATCTTATATTATAAACAAAGAAAAACCTCTAAAACATCTATATTATGAAATAGAGGGAGTACCACTGATGCATATAGTATAGTTTCCACAAAATAATTCAAACTTAAATGAAACAGAAATAGCGCGTGTAAAAAACATGGGGAAAAGGCGCGTGAGAGAAGAGTAATAGAGAGGCGCGAGAAAAGGGAATTTGTGTCTTGCACTAAACGAGTAAAACATCCGGATGGTCCGCAAAACCCATTGAACAACGTGTTGTTTTAATATTCAAAGCTCGTGTCCTGATCCACGCGCTCTTGTCGTTTTGTCTCCCTAAAACGACAACCTTTTTTTATTATTTTACTTTCTCAATACTAGTAGTAAGCAATTTTCCCTCACAAGCATTATTTTTCCTCGCGTAAATGGTAAAATTTAGAACAGTGAAATAATTATACAGTTTATATACTATATTCAACCTGTTTTTTATAAGAGAACTGTCATTTTATTATTACTGTTTTGCATGTAATTAAGGGTATTTTCTACTGTCCATCGTTCCGGAAATATTACTCATACACTTAACTTTAGATATACCAAAAATATATTTTATGTTCTGATTTAATAAAAAGACTAACGTTTCTTCCGCATAGTGTCCATATAGAAGTATTATATTAAAATATTAACAATTTATCTCTTTCTAAAAATCATGACTAATTCTTAATCTTACTTTACAGAATACAATGCTCTTACAAACTTAATCATATGTTACACTGTTGGAATGTTCATAAATCATAATATAAGATCAGTCAAATCAAACGAATTGTATATATATACATCATACAAGCGTGAAAAGCCATTTGGAATGTCATATAAGTTACAAATTTGGAACGTTTTTTTTTTACCTTTATCAAGTATATATATTTACAAGCGTGAAGTAATCTCCATCATTTATGCTCAACATTTGATTACAAATTATATATCATGAATCTGCTTTCTGTCTTTTCCTTATGATTCCAAATGATATTGACTCTCTCAACTTGCTGCATGTTCTCAAGTTACAAACACAATTCACGGTACATTTGATCTAAACTTTAATCCGTTGGAAACATACATGAACTAGATTGATTTGAAATTCAGGATGTTAAAAAAGCTTTACAAACGAAAACAATGTATAACTTTTCCTTTACATTAGTTACAAATGAGAAAAACTTACATATGCGTTTCTACTTATCGAGTTAAATTATTATTATTGATACACGAAGTCAAGGTGAAAAAATCCTTCGCCGGATGAGTTATCTAATTTATAACAAGTTTTTAACAACGTTCACTAATATATGATAGATTTATGCAGATCTAAATAACTGTTTCGTATAATCTAGTAGTAGTATTTTCTTATTTTACCTTTAGTAGACAACCCCACAGCCCACTTGGGGTTCGACTTTATAGTTAAAGCAATGTTCGTGCCTTTTGTCCTATAAAGGAACGACACAGATAGCGCAAAGAAAAAAGAATACTAAAAACTAAGAAGCGAATAAAATTGCAAAACGAGTCGAAGAAAATTCGTGAATATTAAAAATCACACGCATTTCTAGAACAAACGTAGATAACGTGAAAAAACATATAGAATCAAATATCTGATATTGACTAACTGATAGTACTTGGAACTGAGAGAATTAAGTCGCTTTGAAGTCTGAAGAGGTTCTCAGGTGTCCTGAATTTTCTAAGAAAAAGGAAACAATACTGTTGTAATTTTCTTTTATATATATTTATGAAATTCTATATATATATATATATATATATGAAATATTCCTGTAACGTAATACCGTGAAATCTCAAAGAAAACCTTGATAACAATCTAATAAATTTATGCGATTAACAATATATTTATTTTTAATTATCTAATTTTAGATCGTTATCATTACTAACTCTGTTTTTAAAATTGCAAAAAAAAAGATTTATTAAAAAAACTATGCATGTTTTTATCCTAACAAATCCATCAATATATATAGTTAAAACGCGGCCGCCGAGGTGCTGGTTAATCGCTCGGCGGCGATGCTTCACCGGGATTTTATCCAAATCGGTTGTAAAATCGAAAAAACGAAAAAAAAGTTGATCTATTTTATTGAAAATAAGATGACAAATGTTAGATCTAATATTGAGTTATCAAAACAGTTGAATTAACAAAGAAATCGATGAAAAACGGGTAAATAAATAACCGGCGGCCATGAACTAGGGTTACAGATTCGAGTGGAGAAGATGAATTTGAAATGACTATTTTACCCTCTATTAAAAAATGAGGGAAAATGCATAAAATTGAGTTTTGTGGCGTTGAACCCACGATACACTACGTGGGAAACGTGTCACTAACCAACTAAGCTGTGCTTTTCTCTAATAAATCACACGCAGAAAAAGTATATAACCACCAAACGTTATAATATTAATATTAATTATAAAAATATTAAAACTATCCTAAAACTAATCTCCGATTAATCCCCGTATAATATCCGATTAATCAATTAATCGCTAGACCCTCTTCGACTACACTACTAGGGCCTAGCGATTTTTAAAACATGGTATATAGGTAGTACGAAATACAGTATCTTTTCATTTAGTCATGATTTTGATCAAAAGAGAAATTCCCACACATCAATTGCGATTGAGAAAGTTTTCAAAAGATCATCATACCATACCAAGAAACATGATGATGAATAATCTCATCACCACTATTTTTATAATAATTTCCTATTATGAACACCTATTTGGTTTCTTACTTTATTTGAAACTCATCATAGTCCTCCACGAAAAGAAGAAACGAAAAAGAATATGGCGTATACATTATTTGACGAAAAATTATGCCAAGAAGTTATATATTTGTTTAATTACATAAAATAATAAACTAGTAAAACTAATTTGATTAGTGAAGTAATTGAATATATCATATCAAAAAAATGTTATAAAACCATTTAAGTTGAGACCATAAGAACATAACTGATGACAAAATATTCTAAGATTAATATAAATTTATAAAAGAAAATGATTTGTCACTCCAATCAAAATGTAACATCTTCATATATTCCAATAGTTAGTGATCCACAATTATACTCAAATTTAACTTTTTTTCAAAACTGGTATGTAGCCATTAAATTTTCACATATTTAGCGTTTGCTATGAACATGATATAAAAGCATATATATAGCTATAAATAACCTCCATATAGAAATCATCAAAACGAATACAAATTCTAACAAAATCAGAAAAGTAAGTGTGTGATGTGAAAACAAAGCTTTCCACAAATATAAACAACACACAACAACAGTTTTTTTTAATACTACTACAGTAAAACCTCTATAAAATTTTGGTGATGGTGCTTGAGGACGGAGTTATGGTGATGGTGCTACACAACTACAGTAAAAATTATGAAGATACTATAAAATTTTTACAACTTTCTCTCTCCTTTCTCTCTTCCTTATCTCTAAAAACAAACTTTCAGTTCTAGGTTTTCTTGCCTCTCTGGTGTGCCCTTCCGGCGCCCAAAAGGGCTTTCTATCCTCTTTTAGTTTTTCTCTTTTCTTTCTGACATCTCTCTTCCCATCGGTAAGGAGGTCCTCCGTCTTGGTCTGGTCACTCGGGATGGTGGTTCTGGTGAGTCTGTTCGACGCGTGAAGCGAAGATTCTGTTGGTGGTGACCGCTGGTGAAAGTTTTGGTGATGGTGCTTGAGGACGGCATCAAATCCGGAACCAGATCTGGCGGATCGGGTGTGGTTTCTTCGTGGGTCGTTCTTCTCATCCGGCGGTTCGTTGGCTCCAGATGAGTAGTGAGAGTTTTCTCATTCCAGTTGAAGCGGTTCTTTGCTTGGTGGTTTGGTGTTGTATGTCAGGTAAGGAGGGCGGCGCTGAATTTGCAGGCTTTGGATCTGCAAGAGGAAGGCAGAGGTGGGTAGATCTCTTCTTCGACAACAGAGGTGTGGTTTGGTCTCCCAACCGATGCGACGTGGCTTTTTTTGGCGGAAGCTCCTGATCAAGTCGCGGTGGCTCGCGGTGGAGTTTTCTCGGGGTTCAGCCGTCCAATCTGAGCTGCGGGTTGCGGCGGAAGTCGGCTGGGAGGCAGGAGGGTTGAGTTGCGTTGTCACGGTGGTTAACTGTGGAGTTTGGCAGCTTCTAGGCTCTCGTGGGTTTTCCGGGATGTTGGACGGTGAATTGAACCACCACCGTCTGCAAACCGCCACGATACTTGCTTCCACCGGACCGGATTGAAGAGTTGTTACCTGAAGGAAGCGGTTGTCGCCGGAGTTAGAAGGAGGGTGTTCGATCTGAGTGAGCAGGTTGTTAGGAACGGGACCTGACTTCGCGGAGCCTGTTATCGGTTGTCTGAACTGGTCGGAAGATTTGTAGCAGGTCCGGTGGTTTCACCGGAGAAGGAGAACTGACGGATCTGGGTTGCTTCCGTCAAGGGATTCGATCTGGTGAATCCGCCGCAACGCCGTCGATCTTGCAACCACCGGCGCTACAGTTCGAACAGCTGTCTCAGGTTGATCAGCAGGATCCGATCCTCCTTTCCGGCGAAAGCACTTTGACGTCGTTTTCCTTCTTTTTGTATTTGTTGGGTCTCTTGTATGTAATCTAAGGCCAAGCCCATTTGGGAAGGCCCATTATATTTTAATATAATAAATTAAAAAAAAATCTCTATAAATTAATAATATAGGACCGAGACATTTTATTAATTTATCTATAAATTAATAATTATTATTTATACTGTAAATTAATAATTATTAATTTATAAGTATATTTTTAATTGTTTAATTTTTTAAAATTATGAATTGAGACAATTTTTGCAAAATATGATTAGAATTTTGGTTGTTGTAAATTTTATGGTACTGGAATTAAATTTGAAATAATTAAAAAAATATTATTGACAATTAATTACAAATATTATAGATAAATTCACTTATACACATGACATAAATATTCAAATTTATGAATAAGAATATCATTATAGTTTGAAGATACAACATAACAATTATTGTATAAATATGAGGTTTAAGGGAAACATACTTTACTATATTAGCATATATATATATATGTAAATTTACATGATTATAGATTTATGATATTATTGGGATTATATTTTACATGGAGATTTTTAAAAAATTATTATCTTATTATTTTATCGAATTTTGTTATTTTTTATACTGTCCCAATTTGGGACTAACAATATTTATTAATTTATAATAATATTTATTAATTTCTAGAGGTTTTAGTGTACTAGTGTTTTAATAAGTACTATTGTTTTGTTTATGATTTTATAAAAAACATAGGAGAAAACAATAACGCAAACGGGAGCACGCAAGTTTGATAATGTCGGGAAGAAAAAGTTTAAGAAAGATTTTTTAGTAATAAAAATTAAGTCTCTTAATCAAATCAACACAAATTAATTAATACTAAAAAAGTACTAGTAAAAGAAAAGAAGAAGAAGAAGAAAGGCATTGTTGTTGGTATGGCCACTACCAGACATATGGGACCTACGCTTCTCATCACTCTGTCCACCACCTAATCCTCTCTTCCTCTCTTTCTTCTCTTTCTTCTTCTTCAAAAACTCTCTCTTTCAGATTTCAAGAAACCCTTAAAATCCTCTCTCTGTCTCTTTCTGTTTGTTTGTTTTCTTGTTTCCTTCTCTCTCTCTCTCTCTCTTTCTTTCTTTCTTTTTCTCCTTTCCCAGGTTTTTTCTCTTTTGCTCTCTCTCTGCTCTGCCTTCTTGACTCTCAAAAGACTCTCTCTTTTGTGTTGATTTTGGATTCTTAGGGCACTTTCTTGTTGTGTTGTTTTCTCTGATGATTACTGAACTTGAGATGGGGAAAGGTGAGAGTGAGCTTGAGCTTGGTCTTGGGCTGAGTCTTGGGGGTGGAACGGCGGCCAAGATTGGTGGTAAATCAGGTGGTGGCGCGTGGGGAGAGCGTGGTAGGCTTTTGACTGCTAAGGATTTTCCTTCTGTTGGCTCTAAACGTGCTGCTGATTCTGCTTCTCACGCTGGTTCATCTCCTCCTCGTTCAAGGTTCGTCTTTTTCAACTAAAATCAAGTTTTTGATGTGAAATTGTTATTCTTCTCGGAACAGAGTTTGTTTAGGAGTTTCTTAATGATTCTTTAGTGTGTTTAGCTGAGCTCTCTAGCTCAATCATTCAGAAAGAGTTCGTGTATTCTTGATCTGAGTTTATGTAGGAACAAGGCCTCTGTTTTCGGAATTAGGCATCTTGATTAGCTGAATCTGTTCTTGGTTGTTGTTGAATTTGGATATTTAGAGAAGTCCTGACTGATATATGCTTGATTTGTTTGTAGCAGTCAAGTTGTGGGATGGCCTCCTATAGGGTCACACAGGATGAACAGTTTGGTTAATAACCAAGCTACAAAGTCGGCGAGGGAAGAAGAAGAAGCTGATAAGAAGAAAGTGAATGATGATCATCAGCCTAAAGATGTGACAAAGAAAGTGAATGGGAAAGTGCAACTTGGGTTTATTAAGGTGAACATGGATGGAGTAGCTATTGGAAGAAAAGTGGATTTGAATGCTCATTCTTCTTATGAGAATTTGGCCCAAACTCTAGAAGATATGTTCTTTCGTACTAATCCTGGTACTATCGGGTTAACGGGTCAGTTCACTAAACCGTTGAGGCTTTTGGATGGATCGTCTGAGTTTGTACTTACTTATGAAGATAAGGAAGGAGATTGGATGCTTGTTGGCGATGTTCCATGGAGGTAACAGATCTTAATTAGTTTTATTGTGATCTTAATTAGTTTTATTGTCTCTTATAAATGTGTTTCAATGATCTCAAACGTTTTCGTCATCTTTTTAGAATGTTCATCACGTCGGTGAAAAGGCTTCGAGTGATGAAAACCTCTGAAGCTAATGGACTCGGTATGTAAACTATCTTGTTTTGATTTCTCTTATTGTTTGTTGGTAAGATGGAATGAAAAGGTTGGACTGACTGAAACATGTTAATAATATATGCAGCTGCAAGACATCAAGAACCGAAAGAGAGACAACGAAACCAGCCGGCTTAGAGCTCTTTCTTTTTCGACAATACGCTGTTACAGGTTTTATATTTTGGGGTTTTTTTGCAAGTCTAGTAGTATACTTATGAAGCAAGGCATAAGGGAGAAGAAGCATAAGCTAGATTGATCTTTATATCCAGTTTGTGGTTTCTCTTGGTTCTTCTAATGATTTTTTTTGTGGTTGTCTTTAGGGTTTTTTTTTTTGGGCTGTCTGTCTTTTTTCTTTTAATTTGCGGTTGCGATTTTACCATATACTATGGATTGAAGAGAATGCTCTTTATTTCTTTTACTACACTGTAAATATTTGAAGCGCTTATCTAATAGTATCGTCTTAAGGGTTTTTTTGTTTATGAGTTTGCTCTTGTTTTGATCCGAGAAACTATGTCATTGTGGATACTTTTTCTCCTCAATTCTACAGTCATAAGCATTAAGATCAATTATGTTTTCAGAAACAAATAACAAAGATAATAATGAACTAACAACTCAAAAAACGTTCTTTACTTCCTTAAGTAATGGATTACACTAATCTGTTAACGAATGTTTTCACTTACATGCCTTTGGTGGTGAAATCTTGGTGTTGTTTATCTCTAAAGCTCTGCCTCAAACGGTGGAGATGCAGAACTGCAGATATTTTCTATCTTTGTGCTTTGTGAGATGCTCAAAGTAGTTGACCTGGTGGGGTAACTTGCGAGTAAAGAAAGTGTCTCCGCATATTAATGGTCTGACCCATAATACACTTTGATCAACGCCTCAGGCTCAGGCTCATGCTCCGCCGCAATGACAGCTGGAGCCACTTCTTGTGCCGAACATTGAGCTGAAGGTGGAGGAATACAACGCTCTAAAAGAACCTAGAGTAGAGGTTTAGACATTTCCAATTCCAGCAATGGTACTAGAGTGGTCATGGAGTCATCCCCGAGTAAGCATAGTGAATCATTTAAACATTTCCTTACGGTTTTGATGGTTCCTCAGAAATTTTCCGTACCTCTCATCAGCGATAACTTTTAGATTTTAGCTCAAAACCTCTTCACAGGATCAATTCATATTCACCACTCACTATCAACCTTTTATGTGCATGGAACAATATGTTTCATGAGGTTCAATGAGTTCACTCTGTTTTCAACAGAGTACCCTCCCTCGTTATAGTTGCTTAGGTCCGAGCTGTGCAATTACATTCCATTTTCTGTAACTTTATAAAGAATTTTAAACTCCATTGTCTCAAGTTCTTAACAGTAAGATCATCAGAGCTTATATTAGATAACATTGGAAGAAACTATGCACATGAAACTTCTCCCAAGAATAACTGAGAACTGATCATACAGATTAAACAACATCCAACATCATGGATTTACAAAACTGAATAGAAAGTGGCTAGGGCACAAACAAAGACACGGAATGAAGGAGATGAGAGGGAAAAGCAGAGCGAGCTTAACTGTGAGACTTCAGGCTGAGTTAGAGGGTTCCAATAAATATATGTCACAAATGAATTTTGAAACTGAAGTATATTCTCCAATTACAAACAAACTAATGCCACTACTCTGTAAAGCTCTAAGATTACCAATTCTTTGAACTTTGACTTGACTGAGTCTTCTCGAATCCACAAACAAATCCATTTGTGACAAATATTACCAAGTCAAAGTTTGTTTTCTGGTCTTGGTGAAACTCTTCAGTTCAACTTGTGTTCGGTGAATGATAAGTGACAGCTCCAATCCAAAAACTACACACTCACATGTATACATACCAATCTTCTACATCTCTCTTTACTTGAAGAATATTATTCTGCTTCAATAATTCATGATGCCCATGACGTCGGAATCGCGTCTGAGTTTTCTCTCGTTACTCTTACTCCACTGTATCGTCTTTGCTTCAAGCTTCTTAGTGATCAACGCTCTTGCTTGTCGTCATGACCAGATCCAAGCTCTTCTGAAGTTCAAGAACGAGTTTGAATCCGGTGGCTGCAACCGCAGCGACTACTTTAACGGTGTCTTGTGCGATGACACGACTGGTTCTGTCACGAAGCTACAACTCCCAAGTGGCTGCTTCACTGGAATTCTCAAACCCAACAGTAGCCTCTTCGAGTTGCATCAGCTTCGTTACCTTAATCTCTCTCACAACAACTTCACTTCCTCCTCACTCCCTTCTGAATTCAGCCATCTCAACAGATTAGAGGTCTTGTCTCTTTCCTCTAATGGCTTTACTGGTCAAGTTCCTTCCTCATACAGTAACCTAACCTTGTTAACCCAGTTAGATATCTCACATAACGAGCTCACTGGTAATTTCCAACTTGTCCAGAATCTCATCAAGCTTTCCATTTTGGACCTTTCCTATAATCAATTCTCTGGAACCGTCCCTTCTTCTCTGCTCACTATGCCTTTCTTGTCACATCTTGATATCCGGGAAACCATCTCACCGGTCCCATTAAAGTTCCCAACTCTTCTTCGTCAACAAGGCTCGAGCACTTGTTCCTTGGGCATAACCATTTCCAAGGAATAATACTAGAGCCTATCTCAAAGCTAATACTCAAAGAACTCGACCTCTCTTTCCTAAACGTAAGCCAGCCAATTGACTTAAGAATCTTTACCTCTCTCAAATCTTTGCTGAACCTGGAGCTTTCCGGTAATAGTATATTAGCTGCAAGTCTAAGCTCAGATTCTGTTGTTCAACCAAATTTGTACCGGGTGATGTTAAAGAACTGCAACATCAGCGAGTTCCCAAAGTTTTTGAAGACCTTACAGAATCTTGGACGTTTAGACCTTTCCAACAATAGAATCAAAGGGAAGGTTCCAGAATGGTTATGGAGTCTTCCCGATTGAGCATAGTGAGTCTTTCTAAAAATTCCTTCACCGGCTTTGATGGTTCCACAGAGATTCTCCGTAACTCATTAGTTACAATGTTAGATATTAGCTTAAACTCATTCGCAGGACCACTCCCTGTTCCACCACTCTTGATCATCCTCTTTTCTGCATGGAACAATAGTTTCACAGGAGACATACCTCTTTCAATTTGCAACCGAAGCTCTCTCGATGTTCTTGATCTATCCTACAACAATTTCAGCGGCTCAATTCCTCAATGCCTGAGTAAGTTATCAACAGTCAATCTCCGGAAGAACAACTTCCATGGAACTCTTCCCGACACATTTTATAGCAGTTCTCTGCTACAAACACTTGATGTTGGGTACAATCGAATAAGCGGAAAGCTTCCAAGGTCTCTGGTGAACTGTTCTTTTCTAAAGTTTCTGAATGTGGAGCACAACAAAATATCAGACGTGTTTCCTTTCTGGCTCAAGGTCTTGCCGGATTTGGAAGTCGTTACCCTCCGTTCAAACATATTTTATGGTCCTGTATCTCGTCCTCAAGGACCTTTAGGGTTTCCCAAGCTGCGGATACTTGATATATCGGATAACAGCTTTACCGGAAGTTTGTCACCAGCGTACTTTGTAAATTGGAGTGCATCATCAAACAAGATATATGGAGATGGGCAGATGTATATGGGAGACTATATGAATGCTCTCTATCAGCATGTTAATACTTTATACTTGCGATACTAAGGTCTATATATGGAGCATAAAAAGATATTTACTTTCTATGCTGCCATAGATTTCTCTGGAAACAGACTTGGTGGACAGATCCCAGATTCTATCGGTCTCTTGACGGCACTCATTGCACTCAACTTATCCCACAACTCTTTCACTGGGATAATTCCGGTGTCTTTTGCCAATGTTATCGAACTCGAGTCACTAGACCTGTCTCAAAACGAACTCTCGGGTAAAATCCCTCAAGAACTCAGGACACTCTCGTTTTTGGCGTATATAAATGTCTCTCATAACCAATTCATGGGCGACATACCAAAAGGGACATAGATTAGTGGGCAACCTATATACTCCTTTGAAGGTAATGCAGGGCTTTGTGGTCTTCCTCTCCAGAACATTTGCTTCTCCCCTAGTGCTCCCCCAACAGAACAAGAAAAACATGAAGATGAGCCAGAGGAAGAAGAAGTGTTGAGCTGGAAAGCAGTAGGAATAGGGTATGGACCTGGACTACTGTTTGGATTGGCTATAGGACATACCATTGCTTTATACAAACCGGACTGGCTCGTGAAGATAATTGGTTCGGATAAGTGCAGAAACCGTTAGAGTTGCTTCGTTCTTGCGTTTTGATCCTTGGATCCTCTGTCAAGTAGTTCATGTGTATGTAATCATATGTATAAAATACATTCTCTTCTCACCAGCTTTTCCTGTTTCATTTTACAATCTCAGCCAGGTCAGTGTCTCTCAACTCATGGATCAAAAAAATGGTGTTCACATGAAAGTCAACAACAGATGAATATTTTCAAATGAGAAAATGGATTAAACAATGGAAAATGAAAGAGAATTCAGCAAAGAGAGAATCTGTCTTATACTTCATGTCCTAGCTTTACAGAAGAGGAAAGTACTTAAAGAGTCAGATAGACACAATTACAATATACAAACTTCAGATATATCTAAACTCCCAGTGTATCAGTCCAAGTTGCTAAACCCTCTAAACCATAGAATCCGTTTCAATAGATTTCGTTTCATGATTGTGTCAAAACTAATCGACCCTTGAGTTGGTGTTCGTAACTATATTATCAAAATTTGAAACTAAGACTTAAAGACTGAGACACAGAGTTCCAAGAAGCTTTTAGTTTACTCAATACTCTGATTGAGTCTGAGTACTAAAACAGTCAATTTATCAACAATTCCAACCATCAAGGTTTGCATAATAGTATGCTCTTTCTCTAAAGTTGACTTCTGTATGGAGACAATGTCCCAAGGAATGCTTACATCCTCATAACGATCTCCAAACGGCTCAAGAAAATGAAAACACTCTCAAAAAATCAAAACAGATCACAGATTAATGGCTGTGTACAGAAATTATGATTACACTGATCAATTTCCAGAATAAAAGGCAAACTTTTAAGATGACCATGTCTTAATTATTCTTTAACCTAAAAAAACTACAAAGTCTTTTTCTCAGTCCCTGCCGCAATTATTAAAGTAAGTTTACTTCTTTGTGAGCCACTAAGGCTACAACAGACCATCTCTCTAGAATTTTTAATAAGTCTTCTCTCTAGAATCTGACACGTATGAGATAACAACTAATCCAATCCTAACTACCTACAAGCCTAAAAGTCTTTGCCGAACATGGATGTATATGGTATGTCTAAAAGTTTTCTACGACTCTTTGCTTATTATATTCTTCGTAAAAAAAAAAGTTTTCATGATTACCATGTCATGTCTGCGTTTGCATTTTCTCTTGGTACTCTTACTTTGTTGTGTCTTTGTTTCGACCGTCTTTACCATTGATGCTCTTGTTGTCGAACTTGCTGCTTGCCGCCCTGACCAAATTCAAGCCCTAAAGCAGTTCAAGAACGAGTTTGATTCCCGTGATTGCAACCAAACGGACTACTTCAATGGAGTACGGTGCGATAACATGACGGGCATGGTCACAGAGCTACAGCTCCCACGTGGCTGTCTCACTGGAATCCTTAAGCCCAACAGTAGCCTCTTCGGGCTGCATCATCTCCGTTCGCTTGATCTCTCTTTCAACAATTTCAGTTCCTCTTCAATCCATTCCGAATTTGGCAATCTCAACAATTTAGAGGTCTTGGCTCTTTCCACTAATGGCTTCATCGGTCAAGTCCCTTCCTCAATTAGCAACCTTACCATGCTTGCCTATTTAGACCTTACCTATAACGAGCTCACCGGTCGTTTTCCACTTGTACAGAACCTAACCAAGCTTTCCGTTTTAGGCCTTTCCCATAATCACATATCTGGAAACATCCCTTCTTCTTTGCTTACACTGCCTTTCTTGTCAAGACTTGATTTGACCGGAAACCATCTCACCGGTACTATTGACGTTCCAAACTCCTCTTTTTCATCTACGCTATTGAGCCTACGCCTTGCGAATAACCAATTTGAAGCACAAATCCTAAGGCCTATCTCTAAGTACATCACCCTCACAGACCTCGATCTTGCTTCCCTAAACATAAGCCACCCAATTGACTTAAGGCTCTTCTCCTCTCTCAAATCTTTGTTGAACCTCCGCTTATCCGGAAACCAGTTATCACCGGCCAGTTTAGGCTCACATCCAGACATCCCACTGAACTTGAAAAATCTTGCCTTGTCGGGCTGTGGCATCAGTCAGTTCCCAAACTTCTTAAGGAGCCTTCGCAACTTGGAGCTTATAGACATTTCCAACAATAGAATAAAAGGGAAAGTCCCTGAGTGGTTTTGGAACCTTCCACGTCTGAGCATAGTGACTATCTCTAATAACTCTTTCACCGGATTTGAAGGTTCGGAGGACGTTTTAGTGAATTCATCGGTGAGGTTATTAGATTTGGCTTTAAACAAATTTACAGGACTATTTCCTAAACCACCACACGCTCTCAACCTCTTATCTGCATGGAACAATAGCTTCACAGGGAACATACCTCTTACAATCTGCAACCGAAGCTCTCTTTCTGCTCTTGATCTATCTTACAACAACTTCACCGGTTCAATTCCTCAATGTCTGAGCATATTCCGAAGCTCTCTCACTGCTGTGAATCTCCGAAGGAACAACTTGGAGGGAAGTCTTCCAGACATATTCTATGATGGTTCCTTGCTTCGGTCATTGGATGTTGGTTACAATCAACTAACTGGGAAGCTTCCGAGGTCTCTTCTGAATTGCTCCTCTCTCAAGTTTATAAATGTTGAGAACAACAGAATCGAAGACACGTTTCCTTTCTGGCTCAAGGCTTTGCCTCATTTGCAGGTCCTTACCCTGCGTTCAAACAAATTTTATGGCCCAATATCTCTTCTTGGTCAAGGTCCTCTTGCATTCCCTGAACTGCGCATACTTGAAATATCAGATAACAACTTTACAGGAAGCTTGCCATCAAATTACTTTGTGAATTGGAAAGCATCATCACTTCAGATGAATAAAGATGGGAAAATCTATATGGGAGACTACAACAACTCTGAGTATAACTATGAAGATACCACGGATTTGCAATACAAAGGTCTATTCATGGAGCACAAAAAGGTCCTTACTTTCTACAGCAACATTGATTTATCTGGAAACAGATTGGAAGGACAGATTCCTGAATCTATCGGTCTCTTGAAGGCACTGATTGCACTCAACTTGTCAAACAACGGTTTCACAGGCCATATTCCTCTATCTTTGGCAAATATTAAGGCACTCCAGTCACTAGACCTGTCAAGAAACCAACTCTCAGGGACAATTCCTAATGGACTCAAGACCCTCTCGTTTTTGGCGTACATGAATGTGTCTCATAACCAACTCACTGGTGAAATACCACAAGGAACACAAATCACTGGACAGCCAAAATCCTCCTTTGAAGGGAATGCGGGGCTTTGTGGTCTTCCTCTCAAACAAAGTTGCGTCAGGACTAACGCACCACCAATACAACAACCAGAGCAAGAAGAAGAAGCAGAAGTATTGAACTGGAAAGCAGTGGTAATAGGATGTGCGCCTGGACTGTTGTTTGGACTAACATTAGCACATGTTATAGCTTTATACAAGCCGGAGTGGCTCGTCAAGACAATTGGTCGGGATAAGCATAGAAACCATTAAGATTGTTTCTGGTTTTGTGTTTGATCTTTGAATGTCTGCCCATTTCTTTTTTTGTAACCAAGCATCTCATATATAAAACAAAGATACTCTCTTCACCAGATTTTTCCTATATCATATTCATAATCCCAGCCAAGGTCATCGCTGCACAAGAGTGGAAGAGGGAAACGTCAACACGGATCAAAGACAGCGAACAGATAAATATTTTCAATCATTGCCCAAAATAATATTCACTAAACAATGCAAATGACTGAGAATCCAGAGAGAATCACTCTTAAGGTAAAGTTCATAGGAATTTATACTTCATGACCTAAGAAATAAACAAAACTTTAGACGAATCTAAACCCTAGAAGATTTATCCGAATTGTTTAAGTCCCTAAACCCAAAAATTCGAAAGGAGAATTGGATTGTTCTTGTTAATGAAATCGAGAGAAACTAAGCACAAGTCAAGTCAAATCACCTGGAGGAGATTCTTAGTTTCGGACTCCTCCACTGAAACTTCGATGAGAGTGACGGTGATCGCAATAGCTTCCGCGTTACGGGGAAAGTTTCGTTCGTCGAGTTCACCCATTATTAACATTCCGGTTTACATGAATTAGAAATAGGAAAAAAGATGGCTAGTAAATACATGTATTGGTTAATCGAGTTCACCCAAGTATTGGTTAATACATGATCAAACATGCCAAATATACTATTGTATAGTCAATTACATTTGGTTACATGCATGAACTATACGACGTTATGCGGTCAATATCATAGACATATAATTCAATATATCGGTCAATTGACTCCGGCGAAGACTGATGTTGACTCCCGCGTTGACCAACACTTAAAAAAAAAAATCTAAATTAAAAAAAAATTATTATAGTAAATTATTTATGGGCTTTTATTATTAAAAGAAATTTTCTATTTAATATCCAAATATATTTTATATATCTCTAATATATTCATTCTTATAATTAATTACTTTTTATTTTTCAAGCTAAAGTAAATAGTTAAATAAAAATCATTTATAAGTATTTTCAAGATAAAAAAAAATCATTTATAATAATCTTCAAGATAAAAAATCATTTCAAATGATTTTCAAGATATAAAAACAATTTATAATTATTTTCAAGATATATATATATATATATATATATATATATATAAATCTCTCATAATCAGATTATTTAATTACTACAAAATCAATAAAATCAAATTCAACTACTTTCATTAGAAAATAATATGCAAAATATTGAATATATGACTCTTTACTCTAAATTTTGCATAGTAAATGTTATAAAAAAAATTATACACTCTTTACTTTAAAATTTACATACTCAATATAACATATTACCTAATGAATCAATTACTCCACAAAAATGTTTATATGTTATATTGAGTATGTAAATTTTAAAGTAAAGAGTGTATGAATTTATTTATAACATTAACCATGCAAAATTTAGAGTAAAGATTCATATACTCAATATTTTGCATATTATTTTCTAATGAAAGTAGTTGAATTTGATTTTATTGATTTTGTAGTAATTAAATAATCTGATTATGNATATATATATATATATATCTTGAAAATAATTATAAATTGTTTTTATATCTTGAAAATCATTATAAATGATTTTATATCTTGAAGGTTATTATAAATGAATTTTTTTATCTTGAAAATAATTAGAAATGATTTTTATTTAACTATTTACTTTAGCTTGAAAAATATAAAAGTAATTAATTATACGAATGAATATATTAGAGATATATAAAAGATATATTTGGATATTGAATAGAAAATTTCTTTTAATCATGAAAACCCATAAATAATTTACTATAATAATTTTTTTTTTTAATTTAGAATTTTTTTTGAAGTGTTGGTCAACGCCGGAGTCAACGTCGGTTTTCGCCGGAGTCAATTGACCTGTGTGCTGAATTATATGTCTATGATGTTGACCGCATAACGTCATATAGTTCATGCATGTGACTATGTAATACATATAATTTGTGTAGTTGAGTATACAATAGTATACTTGGCATGTGTGACCATGTATTCACCAATATTTCGCGTAGTTAGCCATCTTTTTTCCTTCGAAATACCGGTCTAGTGTTAACTCTGGTTTAGCTTCTTCTTTTCTTCTTCTTCCGATTAACTTTTTTTTTTTTTTGTCGTCTGATAACAATCCAAATAAAGTTTGAGAAAAGTACATAAGCATAAGGGAAACCAAAAGAGATTTTTTTTTTTTTTTTTTCCTTTTGTTTAAGAGAGTAATGAAGGTTTAAAATAGAGAGTAGACTTCTTGGTGTTGTTGATCTGCAATGCTACTATTACTATGCTTCTAGTAGAGAGATGCCTCTGGCAATCTTTTAAAGATAAATGAGTTACCAACTTCAGAAAGCCTTTCTACAAAAATTCTTTACAGAATGTTTTGTTGATTTTCTGTTACATTTTTTTTTTTTTCAGCTTTAAGCTCCATCAAATGAGCGACAGAGAACCATACAAAAAAATTCAGTACACTAATAACAGAACAAATGTTACATTTGACGAAGAGAAGTCTTTACCACCCCAAAATAGATGCAATACTCTCTCTGACCATGCCTTCCGTTCTTGCTTCACAGAAAGGTGGGAAGACAGAACAACAACAAACGAGCAGAGAAAGGCTTACTCAAAATTTTCTCCATCTGCATCAATGTTGTAACAGATTAATGCCATAGGAGCAAATCACAGAGACCAAGGATATAACAACAAATATGATGAGATCGTTACCTCAAGATATATCACAAAAATAAACTTTTGTAAACTAGTTGCAGATGGCCAGCTTCCCTGTCACCTCATCGGCCAAGCCATAGTCCATGCTTAGCTCGGCCATCGGTGAGATGTTCTCCGTTGCAAAGAGCATGACCCGGGGGAAAGACAGATGGTTATGGTCGTACAAAACAAACTGCACCATCACATTCGGTTCTTTGCTGTGACTAATGTAGCAAGCCACGTTCCTCATCTTTGACACATCCATTGCGAAATCCAGTGGAGGGATAGTTGGGTAATTCGGCTTAACATAACCCGGGTATACTTGAGATAAATCACCCCAGTTACCCCATTGGTCCGTGAAGCGACCAGGATAGACCATAACATCCCCATTCATTGACAGAATCTCAGCTTGCTGTCTTGTGACAACAACACCTGCGTATTCGCATATGAAAGAGCCAGCTTCAATTAGATCGAGTGTCCTGACACTCCAACAGGTATCCTTGGATCTGAAAACCTCTAGCCTTTTCCTCAATCCCTTTTGTGTCACACGGCTCTTACAGCCCGGACCACACTTGCAGAAGTTCCCACATTCAAATACCACATGCTTCCCTCTCACTAGATGCCCGTTATCATCATATGCAAACTCACCACCGTTCTTCCTCGCACAGAGACAATCATCTGTACAGGAGTTAGTACAATCACAGCCAGACCTGTTGATCCCCCCACCTTGACCAAAAATTCCAGGAGGAAAGATAGATTTTGCAATGTACTCATAGTGTATCGGTTCTTGATCCCCATCTATGTCATTATACAGAAACACACAGACATTCTCCTTCTTGTTAGAAATATCTAAGCTAACATAACCATGAGGCCTAACCTTCAACGGCTCAAGTCTAAGTGTTTGTGCATCCCTCATTACCGCACTGGCCCTCCTAGGTTGCCCTTCCATTCTAACTAACCTAAATTTGAACACTCCATAACCGGACTTCCCAACAGCAAACCAGCAATCTACAATCTTATACAAACCATCATAGACATACACCTTCGAGGTAACGCTGTTCTCATACTTAATTCCTCGAATCACCCGTACCTCAATGCCATAGTGCATACTCCTCTCCATTCCCCGATTCCCACCTACTAGCCTCTGGTCCTCACACTGCCTGTGTTGCTTATCCTGCCCACCGTGACCAGTATAAACCAGAACATCTCCTTGATCTTCGTCATCCTCGTACCCACCTGATACAATAATGCTTGTAGCTATAGGCTCTTTAGTGGCACTCCGATCAGCCGTTAAACAGTCAATTCCAGCTTGTTGCTGACCGTGTAAACCCACGACGCAAAGCTCCATCCTGTAGAAGAAAACATCTCCAATCTCTACCCCAGCTACTGGACCAACTACGTGCTTCTCATAGTTTAACCATAGTCCCTTAGCCTTCATCATAGACGCAGCTATCATATCGCTCCTCCCTCTACGCCCCTTACCAAGTAGAGGGGACTTCCTCTGCTCCGCTATGAGATGAACCCTAAGACACTCGTAAATCATCCGAGCCTGTTTCACGAGTTGCCGGAGTTGCTTCCTCTGATCATGACCTAGAATTGCAACTCTCGCAAGCTCTCTCGGTCTCTCGAAACTCGTCTTCGGAGGAGGCGAGACACCGACGGAGGAGGAGTCTCGATTAACCCCTAATCCCGGAGGCGGTTCAACGAATCCCCGGTTATCTTCTTCATCCGGTACAGCAACGATCGCACCGGCATCCAATCCGTACACGGAGACTCCGTCTAATCCCTCGACCTGCCACGGCTTGAATGCGGAGCGGAAGAGCTTGGAGATACGTATGAACTCGGCGATGAGATGATCGTTACTGGCTGATTGATCGGAGGTAGGTGATGGTGGAGGAGTTTGCAATTCTTCGACTGGCTCCGCCTTAACTTCCAGATTTCCGGTGACAACAGTGTCTCCGGCTGTGGTTCCGGCGGTTGAAGATTGAGAACCCGGCATTAGGTTGAGGTCAGGAAATGGCATCACTGTACCCATCCTACCCAATGAACCGAAGACAGAAACAATACCCGGGCTCCGAGTCCGGAAACTATTCGGGTCACGATTCGGGCCCGGCCTCCTTAGGTTGCTTGCATCTCTTCGAGTCTGTCTCAACTTGTCCACGGGACTGTTCCTATTTGGGCAAAAAAAAAAAATCAATATTGGGTTAGTTCAATTAATTTGTACAATTAATATTAGAAAGAATTAATATTCGTACAATTAATATTTGAAATGAAAATATTAGAAAGAATTAAAAAAAAATCTTCACAATTCATATAAATCAAATTAAAACTATAGATTTGAAAGATATTTGTAATTATAATTTACAAAAAAGAATTTTATTATGAAAATATGTTATAATGTGGATACACTAGTTTAAAGTATGATATTAATGGGTTTAAATCATTCGAAAAGTTTAAGCTATAATTTGATACAATAGTATAGAACATAATATTGATGGGTTTGAACTTTGAACCAATATGCAATTTCTAGTATAGTCTTCATTTAAATAATAATACATTTAATTACAACTAAATAAACTAATTTATAGAAAATAAACTAATTTTTAGAATTTTTTAAAAGATGTCACCTATTTCCATCAGTAAAATCCATGACAACTATATAGGCAAATCTTTAGAACATTGTGTTTTAGATATTTTACAATGTGACAAAATAGTTTATGTGATATTGATGGGCTTAAACCCATTAAGTATTTGAAAAAAAAAAGTTATAATACGATACGGTAATTTAAAATATGAAATTGATGAGCTTGAACACAATATGTAACGTATGGTTTTATCTTTACAGTGGCGCCAACTATGTGTTTTTATCCTCATTATCTTGAGTTTTAACCATTATTTTCTGGTTAAAACCACAACATTAAAGATCTTGTAATATAATAATTAATACACTTAGTTACAACTAAGAAAACAATTTTTTAGCAAAAGTTAAAAGAAGTCATCTGTTTCCATCCGCAAACCATAACGCGATAAAGAGACAAAATTTTGGAACATTGTGTTTGGAAATTTTGTAGTAAATATTTGGGCATATTAGTTTTGTAATCAAATTGATATACATGTACATGAATTTTAAGATTGGAATTCATCATAGTGATAACTAATAAAATTGTAAATGAAGGTTTGGAGAATACCTCATTTCCTCTGCTTGTTAGATGACTGAACCAAAAAATAATTTTTTCTCTTTTTGCATACGAGTTTTTGATACTTTGATAAAGGACGACAACAACGTATTTATAGACTCATGATAAATGATAATAGTTCAACAACTATTTATGTAAATTTTATTATTCATAGAAACATATCTTGTATATATTAATTGAGAATATATATTTCAGAGTAGAATTCTAAAATTTTAAGAAAAAATTGAAAAAATTGAAAAAATTGACATTATAATTAAATACAATATCTTTGTAATATGTATATATTTTATTTAAATATATATTTCCTTTTTTTTGCTCAAAGTTGTAATGTATTTCATTTCTTTCTTAACAAACTATAAATTTGAAAGAGATATTGAAAATATTTTCTTCTGAGCTACAAAGTATATATACATTTCTATTTAAATTAAAGAAGAATACACTTAAAATAATTATTATAGTGTCATTTGATGTTTTCTATAAGTTTTATGATTATATTCTGAAATATAAAATGTAGTGTCATTTATAGTTTTTAAACTATTAACATGAGTTTAAAGGTTGAAATTAAGATAAAAAAAAAGAATCTCAAAAATAATTCGTCATTTCCTCTATAAATACACAATTCTCATCATTTATCAAATACAAGATTCTTTTTGATAAATAACAAGAATAATGTATTTATAGAGGAAACTACAAATTTTTTGAATATTTTTTTAAATAACTATAATCTCAACCATCCACATTTAAACTCATGAAAATAGTTTTAAAACTATAAATGCAGATTGTACTAGTCATAAAAACATATCTTGTATATATTAGTTGTGAAATATATTCCAGCAATCCTGAAATTTTAAGAAAATTAATTACCAATAAAATGACATTAGAATTAAATACAAGTATACAACTAGGAGATATCTCATGCTTAAAGCACGAGTCAACATTTTTTAAAAAATATATAAAAATAATTTATTATTATATTAGAATTTTTTTTTAAAAAGTTATTTTGTTTGAGATAATATTTTTTTAATTGTTCTGTAAATCTATTAGTCTTTTTGAATACTAATTATTTTAGAAGATTATAATATTTTATTTTTGACATATATTACAGTTTTATATTGTTTGTTTGTTGTATTTACATCATTATGTTGTGAAATATGAAATAGTAATTTTAATATTATAATTGTGAACAAATAAAAATTATTAATTTATCATCTATATAAATTTAGTTTTACTAGCCGCCAATGTGGAAATTAAAAAAACACGCATTTTTTATAGATTGAGTAATATATTTTCGTTTTAAAAAATTCAAATCACAACATATGCAGAAAAAATTCTGCATTTTATTAATCATAAGTATTATATGAAAATTCCAAATAATTTGTAAATAAAAGAAAATAAAGATGATAGGAGAATCATAATTGAAATCTTAACAAAATCTTCAAAATTTAGTTATTAAAATAATTATATTGTGTACTTGGATATAAAATCTTAGTTTTTGAAATTCTGAGTGGTTTATATTTTTAAAAAATATTTAGTAATTTTTGTCCATAATTTATTAGAGAGAGAATATATATATATATTTTTTCTAGATTTTTCTATATTTAAACTGTCAGCGTTTTTTATTTATAATAAATTATCTTTATTTAATTAATTAACTAAGCTTAATTAAGTTTTTCTAATGGCAATTGAATGTAATTTTTACACATTTTAAGGTTAATTTCATATTTGTACTTCCCAATTAATATAGTAGGATATTCTCACCTAAGTCAAAAATCAAAAAGAACAATATTTGGGTTCACGGGTGAATCTCTTTACTCACCTCCTTGTAAAATAAGAAAACTAAATTTGTATACATCATCGTAAAATAAAAAATTCAAACCGCTCATTTATAAACCAAACTGATATATAATTTCGTTCTAATTGTAAAATCTAAACCCTAACCACCTCATTTGTAAACACAAACCGATATATAATTTTGTTCTGAATGTAAAATCTAAACTATAACCACCTTATTTGTAAACTCAAACGTAAAATAAGAAAACTAAATTTGTATACATCATCGTAAAATAAAAAATTCAAACCGCTCATTTATAAACCAAACTGATATATAATTTCGTTCTAATTGTAAAATCTAAACCCTAACCACCTCATTTGTAAACACAAACCGATATATAATTTTGTTCTGAATGTAAAATCTAAACTATAACCACCTTATTTGTAAACTCAAACGTAAAATAAGAAAACTAAATTTGTATACATCATCGTAAAATAAAAAATTCAAACCGCTCATTTATAAACCAAACTGATATATAATTTCGTTCTAATTGTAAAATCTAAACCCTAACCACCTCATTTGTAAACACAAACCGATATATAATTTTGTTTTGATTGTAATATCTAAACTCTAACCACCTTATTTGTGAACCCAAACCGACATATAATTTCGTTCTAAATTCTAATTGTAAAATCTAAACCCTAACCACCTCAATTGTAAACCCAAACTGACATATAATTTTGTTCTAATTGTAAAATCTAAACCCTAACCACCTCAATTGTAAACCCAAACTGACATATAATTTTGTTCTAATTGTAAAATCTAAACCCTAACCACCTCAATTGTAAACCCAAACTGACATATAATTTTGTTCTAATTGTAAAATCTAAACCCTAGCCACCTCATTTGTAAACTCAAACCGACATATAGTTTCGTTCTAATTATAAAATCTAAATCCTAATTCTCATTTATAAATCCAAACCGATATATAACCTCGTTTAATTGTAAAATGTAGACTAAACCAATATTTAACTTTGCTTAATTAAAAGTATACATAAATTGTTTTCTTAATTTGTTATAAGTTTTAATGTAATTTTGATATTTTTTAAAAATGAAATATTAGATAGAAATTTATGATTGGTTGAGAGGGGAGGATGTGAATCAATATTGATGTTAACGAAAGATTCATAGGATATAGGAGAGAAAGTCGGTGCATTCGTAAAAATTTGCAGCATGAATTGGCCATTGACCGTTGTTGATCAGCAAAAAAAAACAAAAAAACCAAAGTGGTACTCTGACAAACTTGAAATCTATGGATGCAGAAAAACAAAAAATATATGGATGCTCCACCTATATATTTTTTAAATTTTGAAAATATTACAATATGATCTATGAGCTCTAAAGGATGGTTTAAGACGTGGGAGAAGCGTTAGAAATCTTACCAAAAGAGTTGCTCGAAACGGATGAACTTTGACGAGTTTAAAGGGATTCAGATGATGGTTTCTCATATTCTCTAGTCCTACAATGATATAGAAAACATGATGGAGATCGATGGTCATAAATTATTCAAAGTTATTGAAAAGAGAAAGACTCAAAATAGGAGGAGAAAACCTTATTAGATATGGTTAGTTTAGGCAAATTAATGGCAATGAGAGATGGAAGAACCAATTATGAAGAGAGGATTTCGAGTAACGAAGCTACAGAGAAGTCAGAGTTGTTCTTATTATATAGAGAAATCAACTATGCAAAACAATGCAGAAGTAGTGTTTTTCTCATTTAGCCATTAAGCCCTTTTAAAGTGACACCTAATCAACGGCGGACCCACGTTAGGAGAAGGAGGGTCAGATGACCTGGTTAAATAGTGAAAAAAAAAAAAATTGTAAGCTACTAAATATATGATTTTTTGGCAAAATTGGTTAAGTAGCTCATAACTGACCTCCCTAACTTAAGTTTGATGCCACTGTATTACATTTTTGCCATTCTATTAATATTTTGACCTCCCTAAAAATAATTCATAAATCCGCCACTGCACCTAATCGTCAATGTTCCTTAAATTACAACCACAAGATTATTGGAATTTTTGATCTCAGCCACTGAAATTTCTGATTGCCTTTTAATTTTCTTATGCAATCCCAATTTGCTATATCACACACAATCTTTTTCTTTTTCCTGAAAACCGTAACTTTTACAAATTAACATACCAATTTCATCATTACTATTCAAAATGGTCTAATATAGACTTTAATTTACAATCCTTGAAAATTTATGATATTATACATAGTACATACACAGCTCTCATAAATATCGGAGATTTACGAACTTCCTTTTAACAAAAAAAATTCACTGAAATATCTCAAGTGAAACCTAACCACGTGGAACCTATTTTCCATATTGTCTTATTCTAGTACGAGATGTTATGTGCAATGAAACTATCTCTAACTGTAACTGAGACTGATTCTTGTTTATGTCTCTCTTTCTCGACGATAAGCAAAGATTTCCTGACCTATATATGACTCTCCCTACTCGTCTATTCCTTCTGCTTTTGTTACTCATAGCTCTCTTTCCTTCTTTTACAAAACCAGGCTCTGACATTGGAACATAGTGAATAAACCACAAAGGCACCAAAGCTGCGAAAGACTGTATGAGAATTCCTGCAGGCAGGTTCGTGTATTTCTTCGATGTTATTCCAACCATAGTAGCCATTCCAACTCCAGCGAATCCGCTAACAAGTGATGAAAAACACATAGTTGAAGCTAGGAAAGAGGTGACTGATCCTTGAACTGTGCTAGGGTTTCCGCTAAACTAGAAAAATAGAGCACAAAAGCCTTGTTTGAGATCCCCAAGGCGCAGAGGAGTTGCATGATATGGATCAACGGCCTCATGGGAAGTGTCTTCCAGTAACGGTCATAAACCACGGTTAAGCAGAGAAGCATCAACTGTCCAATAACCTTTGACATAAACTTATTACAGATCAAACGCCAATTTCATTGATTCTCATAAACAGAAGATAAAAACACTGAACTTGAGCAACACAAAAAGAGATTGTGAAAAATCCTTACTACAAACATATTCACAACTCACAACATTCCTTACCACAATATTCTAAGTTATCAAAATAGAATAAGCAACCAACGTAGTCAAGTCACAAGCCCTATTAATAATTTCCTTCTCTGGTTTGTTTTAGATTCTCTGGTGACAGTCTAGCATTGTCGAGATTCTCTGAGTTCTTGATCTCTGATACTCTGCCTCCAACAGTGAAGAAGAGCTGATGCAGAGTTGCAGATTTTTCGATTTTTGTGCTTTGTAAGATGCTCAAGCCTCGCCATGATCCTCTTTGTTTCAGAAGCTGCTGAGCAGATGGGGAATTCGATGAGTAACGCGAGACTGTCTACGCATATTGAAGTCTCTGCTTCAGCGGCGAGAATTCCTTTTGCGTTAGCCACGTCAGCAGATTTCTTTGCTATTTCAAAAAGCTCTAAAGTCTCTATTGCGTTCTTCTTCAAAACTGGACAACTTTTAGGGTTTTCAGATACTTTCGCAGGCGGCTGCTTCTTCAACTTGATCAGCAGCCTTGATGTTTCTGGAACAGACTTGCAAACGTCTTCAGGCTTCCGCTTCTTCAAGTTTTGCTTAATCTCTCCCGTTCCATGAACCCCAGATCTTTGGGTTTTAGAAACTTTTATAGGTTTAGCCGATTGCTTCTTCTTCTGGATAGTCTTCGCTGCAGCATAAGATTAGCGGTCATCGATTTGTTTAGTCTCTGCCGTGATATCATGAGAAAGCTGATATTTTTTCTTCTTCGATTCCGAACATGGTGGTTCAACAGCCTTACGTTTATTCAGATTCAAGGAAAGCGCTTTGTTGCAAGTAGAAGAAAGATCAACGGAGGAGGAGTAGAACAAAACGTGACCTTCCATTCCTATTCTTATTAGGGTTTCACTCTCTAAAACTTTGGATATCGAATTATGGAAAGATAGAAGAAGAGTTTCAGGTATTATATAGAGCGTCGAGGAGTAAGAGACCTAACAAAAAAAAAAGGAAACAAAAGGAAGCTTCCTTAACTCCCACTCAACGAAACAACGTCGGATGGAAAACTAATTTCCATTTTTCTTGTCAAGTTCAGCGAGGGGCAAATCTGTCAGATCATGTATTTTTAACATAAATTTACACAAACCAAAATTACTTTTACAAAACAAAAATATACTGTAGTAAAAAATCCTCCCACTCTGATCCAAAGTTTACACAGAGAATCCTCCACCGCCGCCTGAAACATCATCTGGAGGACTGATGGTGATCCAAAGCAGCGACACGGTAATGGACACAAGCCCTGACCAAACATAAACAATCGTTGGAACCTTTCCTCTTCGTCCCATCAGTCCTTTAGCAAACGGATACATATGAGTCAACACCCATAAACTAAAGAATGTTCCTCCCAGCAACGACTTGCCCCATTGCGGAATCACGCTGTATATAGTCCTCGAAGCTCGAATCCCGATAGCAACAAAGTTCACTACGATGATTGTAAGTGGCATGATGAAAAATCTAGTATCATCCATGAAAACATCAGTATCCATCCTCTTGGTCCATAGAGACAATGATATTGCCACATATCTCATATCTAACTATAACTGAGACTGATTCTTGTTTATGTTTCTCTTTCTCGACGGTAAGCAAAACTTTCCTGACCTATATATGACTCTCCCTACTCGTCTATTCCTTCTGCTTCTCTTACTCATAGCTCTCTTTCCTTCTTTTACAAAACCAGGCTCTGACATTGGAACATAGTGAATAAACCACAAAGGCACCAAAGCCGCGAAAGACTGCATGAGAATTCCTGCAGGCAGGTTTGTGTAATTCTTTGATGTTATTCCAATCATATTTCCAACTCCAGCGAATACGCTAACAAGTGATGAAAAACACATAGTTGAAGCAAGGAAAGAGGTGACTGATCCTTCACAGCCTCCAGGGCACATATTTGCTAGCAAAACAGAGAAAGGAAGAATCTTGAACTGTGCTAGGGTTTTTTTCCGCTATACTAGAAAAACAGAGCACAAAAGCCTTGTTTGAGATCCCCAAGGCGAGATTTATTTGCTTCACCAAGACGTAATCGAAGAGTATTGAAAAAGCGTAGAGGAGTTGCACGATATGGATCAACGGCCTCATAGGAAGTGTTTTCCAATAACGGTCATAAACCACGGTTAAACAGAGAAGCATCAACTGTCCAATAACCTTTGACATACCAATAACAGAAGGGTCAAGGTTTAGAACTTGAGTTTGGTAGCAGAAGACTGATCCGGAGAGAAGAGGCACCATTGAAATGGAAGCTACTATCCAAGTTAAAGGCTGGGAGATTTCATCAGCCTGAACAATTCCAACAAGATCCAAAAACTGTTTTTTTACGATCCCCAAAACAGAGCTTGTCTCTGGACTCACTTCTCTTATCCGTGGCAAGCTAACGGATTCTTCTTTAGATGATAAAGAAACAGTGAGCTGTAACGACAACAAAGCTGTAAAAGCAAGAAACAAGATCCTAGAAGGTGTTTTGAGTAAGCAATATCCACCGAGTAAGTTCCCACGGATCCCTCCAACCGCTGAAGCCATAAGCGCATAACACTGAATACCGTTCACTTGATATCTCAAACCGTATTCCGCAACAAGAGCGTCTTTAGCAACTTCAGCAATGGATGCTCCAAGGTTAGTAAGCAGAACAAATTCCATAAGTGACGGAAGAGCTTCTCGAGCACCAGGGAATACAGCCAATGAACCCCATGCTAGACCCTGTAAAAGCACTGAGACAATACACTAAATTGAACCACTTGGAGCAGAGTAAGCTAAGAAAGAGACTCTTTTTAATAGACAGTTGGAGAAAGAAAACTAACCTCCAATGGAGATGTAAGGAACTCTACGAGCACCACCGATGTAGAGAACATCTGAGAGAACTCCATAGAAAGGCTTAGCAACCATGGGAAGAGTGGCAGTGTACTGCACAAGCTGAAGCGTCGATGGCTTGAGATTAAGACAATGAGCCATATGGAAGTTAAGAGCAAGCCATGGGAGACACCTCGACCCTTGAACCCAGTACCCTAAAGCACACAACAGAACCGTTTGTCCATTATATCGACCATTGTTGTTTCTCCTTTTAACCACCGAGACACTACTGGTCAATAATGTTGTTGACCTTGTGTTGGACTTGGATTTCACGAAAAGGGTTTTGCTTTGCCGCTTCTGTTTCTCGTTAATGGTGGTGTTTAAGCTTACTCCGTACGGAACTGATGGTTTCAAGAACTTTACTACTGGGCTTGAGATGGATAATAATGAATTATTCATGACTTCTTGAGCTTTGTTTTTGTTTTTTTTGGTCTCACGGATGACGGATTCAAAAATAAATTTAAGAGATGGAACAGAGAGAAAATATGAGAAAGATTCACAGGTCGGTTCTTAAAGAAACTAGACACAAGGAAACAAAATTAGCCACAATAATAATGTGGTGCCCATTACATACTTTTTCAATGCCATAGACATTTGTGTATGTGTATAAATTAGCTCTAGTTTAAGAGTGAGAAATATCTAGAAGAGTGATAAGGTTGTCCTTCATTAACAATAATTAAACAATTGCCGGTGAGATTTTGAAGTATATTAATACAATACTTATCCCTAAGTACATGAGATTAATTAGTGTTCGTTAACTTTAATTTCATGGAACACATTTGATGGAGTGTCCTTGGTGTTTGGAATAACAAGGTTTTTTTAAAGATACTGGTGGCTCCCATTCTTTCGTAAACTCCTCGAAACTATGACCCTCTCTGAATTCGATTGTGACTTATTTGACTTTTTTCGAGAATATCACGTCTGGCAATTTCATGTTGTTTCGACAGGTACATGGTTGGACATGTGTTAGTGTTACTCTTTTGTTTCCAACAATCTTACAACATACTGAGTGACTGTACTATATTTTATGATTACTAATAATGAGATTACATGATATACTTATAAAAAAATTATACACACCCGTCTATTTCAGTTACATATACAAAGAAGAAAAAGAAAAAAAAATGGGTAATAAGAGTGCCTAAACTTGTTCTTCCTTTCCGTGGAGAGGAAGAAAGCGATATTGCTGGTGTTCTCTGGATCCAATAATTGGAGGAAACGTGTCAACAATATGGAGGTGACTTTGTTGCAATTTCAAAGTTGAACTGAACAACGAGAAAGCCAAATCTGCTGTTGCTGCTTCTTCTAAAATTTTGTTGTTTTACTGACATACTTTGATTTTGAGATCAAGTTTTAGTCGTTCTCTGTTTTGTGCATTTTTTTGTTTAACATGAAATGGTAGGTATAATAGTATTTTTCATTTTAATATCAGAGAGAGTGTTAGTAGTTGGGTTTTTACCTTTTTTAGTATCGTCTGATGGGTAATCAATCCAATGACTAGACCAATTTAATCCTTTTCATTATACCAAATCCCACACATGTCTTGGTTTATTAGACAAAGCCTTCCTTACCTAACGAATAAAAACTAAAGGAGGTATCTTCTTCCCACACAGAGCCATTAAGATTCCATAGTATCAGGGTCCAATTTGACAGAGAATCTCTCGTACATGGCATCAATGGCTCTTCCTTTGCTCCAACATTCTCTAGATCCCATCTCTGCATCTCCCACAGTTTCAAAATCTCTTCTTTTCCCCCAAAATGCCCTTTCTCGTACACTCTCTCCTCGCCGGAGTATTCCCAAGTCTTCCGTCTGTCACTCTCGGAGTTCGCCTCCGACGCAATATACAATAGTTCATCGGAAGCACATTTCCCTGAATGACTCTCTCTACTCACGTTTAGTTTTCAAATGCAGAAACCATGATGAGCCTAAGTCAACGACCATTTCTTCTGAGCTTGCCCTTGATGCAAAGTCTGCAAAGTCGGAAACTTTACAGCAAATGGATGGTTTGGAGATTACCCACGAAGCTAAAAAAGGAAAGAGTTTCTGGGCTGCCGTTAGTTTGATCATTGGAACCGCCGTTGGTCCTGGAATGCTCGGCCTCCCAGCTGCAACTATCAGATCCGGTTCAATCCCATCGACCATTGCTTTACTTTGTTCTTGGGTTTACGTCATTTCCTCTATACTTCTCGTGGCTGAGCTCAGCTTTGCAGCCATGGAAGAAGACAATGCAGCTGAGGTTAGCTTCACAGGACTTGCAACCAAATCCTTTGGGAACAAATTTGGGGTTTTTGTTGCTTTTGTGTATGCTTCACTGAGTTTCTCTTTGGTGGTTGCTTGTGTCTCGGGTATTGGCTCTATTTTGTCTCAATGGTTTCCTTCCTTGAATCCATTCTTGGCCAATGCTATTGTCCCTCTAGTCTCCGGAATCTTGATTGGTTTTTTCCCTTTCGATGCCATTGATTTCACTAACAGGGGTCTCTGCTTCCTCATGCTCTTCTCTATAACTTCACTTGTGGCCATAGGTTTATCTGTGGCTAGGTCCAATGTATTAGCCTCGTTTGGTCAATCATGTTGGAAAGTCTCCACCATTTTACCCGCGGTTCCTGTCATGGTACTGACACTAGGGTTTCATGTCATCACTCCCTTCATATGCAATCTCGCAGGGGATTCGGTTTCAGATGCTAGGAGCGCCATTCTTGTAGGTGGTATTGTGCCATTGGCAATGGTGTTGTCATGGAATCTAATTGTTTTGGGGCTTGCAAGGATCACAGTGCCTGCTGTACCTTCTTCATCCATTGACCCAATCTCTCTTCTTCTATCTGTCAACCCTTCTGCTTTATCTGCTGTTCAAGGCTTTGCTTTCTCAGCCTTAGCTACCAGTTTAATTGGATACTCTGTTAGCTTCCCGAAACAGCTCCTTGATACATGGAAGCTTGTGTCTAAACAATCAAATGGGAATGGAAATGGAAGAACCGGGTCAGTAAGTTTCTCATCCAAGGAGGGTAATAAGAGAACTAATGGGAGAGTCTTATACAGTGAACCAGCAAGAGCTCGTGACGGATTTGAAGCAGTAGTAATGCTATTTGTCCTTGGAGTTCCAGCTCTGATTGCAACATTCTATCCCTCAACGTTCTCGAGAGCTCTGGATTTTGCTGGTGTTTATGCAAACTGTTTCCTCTTTGGTGTCCTGCCTCCTGCAATGGCTTATATTCAACAGTCTAGAAAGAAGCTCAGGTAACTTCACCCTACTTTTTACATAAAAACATTCTCTGTTTCTTTCATTTTGAATTATTTTTGGGATTGATATGAAACCAAAACCTTCTGATTTTGCAGGTCATGGGTTCTTCCCGGAGGCAACTTTACCTTGTTGATCTTATTTGTAATCGCCAATATTTTGGGAATATGGCATTAGATTACCGTCAAATAGAAATGTTTTGTTTGTATCATTTTACACAGACATTTGCCATGATCTTACTGTGCTAACCGGACTCTAGGGAAGCAACAAGACCCCACTGGGACCTTCACGAAGATATATGTGTACTTTTGTTTCTTTTCAGCATAGCAAGATTACATTTCACACTGGATGAAGAAGAATAATATTATTGGCTTACCTGTGATTGTAGAATCTATAGAAATCAGATTTAAATGAGCTGAGATGTTATAATAAACTGAAATTTTAGATTTTAACAGGCAACAACGTTAACCCTCTCTCTCTCACACACAAACGTTGGCTAGACGAACATTTATGGTTATCCTGAACAGATGATACTCTGTTGAGTGGAAAACTACTTTGGTCACTGAGACTGACTACAAGATGATTAACTTGGAGGAAAAGAAAACTATGGGTTCAGGTCGAAGTTCGTCTCCAATAGATTCTGAATTTTGGACAAGGAATCAACCTTAAAATCAGGTTGCAGACCGGAGACAGAAAAGTCATCTGGTCCATACCTTCCAGTTTCATCTAGCAAGCAAGTGAAGGCTCCAGCCCGTTTTCCACATGCGATCTACAGAATTGAGTGTAGAAAGATCAATTACTAGTTGTAATCTTAAGTCAAAATGCGAAAAATAGTCTGAGAGTTGGTACACATCCTTTCCACATAGAAAACCCTTAAGCAATTTTTTCATGGGATTAAACGCAGGCATTGCTTAAGATTTGCTATGCGGAAGGTTGACCTAAGACTTGTTATCATTTCTGTCACTCACATCATCTTTTAAGCTGTCACCAACCATCATGACTTCATTAGGTTGGATGTCCCATGTAGAACATATATGTAACAGCGGGTCTGGGTTTGGTTTATATGGACGAAACTCTCTGCCTAGTGCTGGAGAAAAGATAACCTATACAATGAAATTTAATTGTAAGGAACTGCTAAAGATTTTATCTCTCTGACAAACAAAGCAATCCAGCAAAAACTGATCAGGCAGCTGGTTAGACCGATTTGTCAAAATGTTTTCAACCCTAGTATTTGAGTTAGAGATTCAGCATGCTTACCTCGTAACGTTGATGGAAGATATCGATGGCTTTCTGAACATTGCGTGTAATCAGCCCCCTCCTATAAAGTATATACAAATTGTAACAACAGTTAGTTATCTTCTTAGCATTGAGTATGGTTATCAGGATTTTTAAAAAATCGAAAATCATAGACAGAAAGTATCTGAAAACCGACTTTATCTTTTTGGAATCAAGAAAGCCACATAGTTCAGCAGCACCTGCAACATAATTTATGGCATATCAGAAGAGAGAATTAAACCTCTAATCACCGAAGAAACACAGTCCTACTTCATCAGATGATATCTAGATTTACAAGTGCATAAAGTCAATGACCAGGAGAAAGAGCACAAATTGTGATGTGGTGAATTAAAGTTCCCAAAACACAATAAAAGTCAAACCTTTATAGACTAACACATCAAGATTCACCTTAAAATTGCAATCTTTACTCAACTGTAACTCTACGAATTTACGAAATCCTCAATCTTTAACCCACTTTGAGAAAAAAGTCTCAATTTTTATATACCAAAGATTAAAACTTCCACTGCACAAAACACAAACTCAATAAAATCAAACTACTCAAAGAGGAAGAGTCCGTACCAGGCATGATTTGGAGCTTATCTATACCCTGTTTCTCATAATCGGCAATGATCTCATAAGCTTTCTGCTGTTTATCAGGACTCCAAGACTCAATATGATGCAAGATATCAATTCCAGTAGGGCTCTCTGCTTTGATTCGCTTGTACGCATCTTCACCAAGAACAGCTCTATACATTGCTCCGAAATCGATGACCGGAACCGTCAAGGTTCCGTCCATATCGAATACGACGCCTCTGAGACGAGCTTTAGCGTTCATCGTTGGATTCGCCATTGAAATCGAACAAGAAGGTCTGACGAGAGTGAGAGAAATGAATGATCTTGATAAGAGGAAAGTCATGGAAAATGGTGAAAGCCTGAAACTGAAATTGAGGCACATATAACATTGCCTTTTTTTTTTTAAACGGTTCATAATTATTCTCTATTTTTAACCAATTCCGGTTCGGTTTGATTTGATTTGAACAACAACTTGGATTGTTTTCTAGGTTTAAGAGATGTTTCATTTGAGCATGTTTGTGTAAGTGCTTAAGAAAGGAAACAAAGACACCAACAATCTTAACAACAATGGTTGTGCTGCCTTTTCTCTTCTTCTTACTCTCTTCCTCTTCGGTTTGCTTGTTGGCTGCTCGGGAACTGTCGAACGCCCGTCTAACTCATCCCACCCACCGAAGTTAGAAGCCATTTCAGCTGAACTACGTTTAACTTTACGGCCATTATTGACATTGTTTCTAACCATTGATGATGGGTTGTACTGAACCCTGCTCCTTCTTCTCCTCTCGTCCACTATTTCTTCTTCATCCTCAATCCCAAACTGATTTGCCATAGATGTTCTTCTACGTTTATCCCAACCAATCAACTTCTGGAACGCATAGAATAACAACGATGGGCCAATGGCTACAGCCAGTGACACGAGGAAAGCCTTAGGTCCGGTGCTGAAAAATAGCGACAAGATGATGAACGGGAGGAGATATCCATACGATCTTAATGCCTACAAAAGTGAACAAATACCAAATACAATAAAAGATCAACAACAAAGCCAACCCAAAACAAATACAATGCATGTATAAATCAACAACCAACAAAGCCAAATCACTGTTTTTCTAAGGTTTGAGCAGAAAGACACAATCTTGGTTTGTTAACATGTACCAACCAATACCACACTAAAGTATGAACATTTTTCAAGTATCCATCTCATTTGAAATCAAAACTAGTTCAGATTCCCATTACCAGTGGTGAACAATAACAGTAGTAGATTCCCCCAATTTAACCAGCAAAAAGTTCAAATGAAACTTGTGGAAACTTAAAATTACCTTTAAAATCCAAACATTATCTATAATTTCTTCTAAAATCTTCCACAGGTCGAATTTACCATCACCAGCACCACCACCAGCATCGTCTTCGTCATCTTCAACATTATCCTCAAAGAGTTCCTCCCAAAGCTCCCGTCGTTTCCTCCTTCCCCTTTTCCTTCTTTCCGTCAAACGGTATCCCCTACCTTCATCCGCGGCGAAGCATATTATATAGCTGAATCTCCGGCGATTGCGATTTAGAGGAACTAACTTCACCGAATCTACTACTGTTGGGCGTCGTGAGGGAGAAGAGAAACAGAGATGATGAGAATCGGAGGGAGATAACATAGGGTTTTGAAATCGCCATAAGTGGATGTTTGATAAGCTAAGGAGAAAAGACATCCGCGGTGAGAACGGACGACGAAGAAGAAGAAGCTGAAGAGCTCCTCCTCTATCCGCCATTAACGTCTTTCTGGCGAAGAGAAAGAGCAGTGACGAAAATATTCTCCTCAATTGTAAATGGAACACTCAACTTGCGCCACGTTGTCATCATCTCCTCCATTGAAAATCGAATACCGTAAACCCGAATCGGTTTAGGAGGATAAATGTTCGAATCGAATTCCGGTTTACGTGTAGGGGTAATTTTGGAATTGAAACGTTAAATGTCTGACGTGACACGCCTACGTGGATATCTCTCTTCTCTCTTCCTTTTTCCAGAAACAAGGGAGGGAGGGAGGGAGAGAGAGAGAGACAGAGGAAGAGCATCAAACAAAAAAAAAAAACAGGAGAGAAAATTCATTCCGAGGGAAAACGCGGTTCCTGCGAATATTTACAGCGAATCACTGGAAACGGAAAAGCCAAAGGGTTTTAGGTCTCTGTTATCGTCGGGGAAATTCGAAATTTCGTCTGCAAAANTTTCCGGTTTCAAGTGTAGGGGTACTTTTGGAATCGAAACGTTAAATGTCTGACGTGACACGCCTACCTGGTTTCTCTCTTCTCTCTTCCTTTTTCCAGAAACCAGGGAGGGAGAGAGAGAAGAGAGAGACAGAGGAGGAAGAGCATCAAACAAACAAAACCAGGAGAGAAAATTCCGAGGGAAAACGCGAGAAAATTTCTCAAGGTTCCTGCGAAAAAATCTACAGCGAATCACTGGAAACGGAAAAGCCAAAGGGTTTTAGGCCTCTTTTATCTTCTGGGAAATTTCTTCTGCGAAACGTGAATGTAGCTTTAATTTTTCGCTTTTTTTTTTTTTACGTCGACCAGAGATTTTGAAGCTTCGAGAGAGAGAGAGAGATAGAAAACGTTGGTGAAATAATTGTGTTTGGATCGATGGTGTGGAAACACCTTCTGATTGGGTTCTCAGGGATTTTTTCTAATGTTTCTCCCGTTGGAAATCTTCTTCATTCGGGATCGTTTCTAGGAATATCTGACCTGATTTGGCCGTGATAATGGTACCGAGTCTCTCATCTCTAACACCTGCATTGTGATTTCTCCCTCCGTGTTGTTCAAATCTTCTTATGCTGGTTTTTGAAGCTGATTTTTATATCCTCTTTAAATTTGGTTGAAATGTTTACTTATTATTAAGTGTACAAGAGATGAAGACATATATTACAAAATGTGTGTTAAGAGAACCAAAAAAAAAAAAAGAAGATAGATAATGGATATTGACACAGCATTTTTTTCTCCCCAACTTTGTATCAGGCTGCTTCAGCAAAGGTAGCTGTTGGGTCGCATGTCTGGGTGGAAGATACTGATGAAGCCTGGATTGATGGAGAAGTAGTGGAATCTGACGGTGAAGAGATCAAAGTCCATTGCCAATCCAAGATGGTTTGCCCCCATTTTTCTCTCAATAAGCAACTAGTAGAGTTGAAAGATTTTGTTTTCTACAGGCTACATGGAGATAGTTATAGTGAGCATATAATAACATGTTCTTATTTTTGATGCATTTTATTGTAGGTTGTGGCAAAGGTTAATTCTGTCTACCCCAAGGATCCTGAGTTTCCTGAACTTGGCGTCGACGACATGACAAAGCTTGCGTATTTGCATGAACCAGGGCTTCTTCTCAATCTTAAATCCAGATTCAATGCTAATGAAATATATGTATGCTTCAGCATGTCACTCTTGTCAGTTTCCCTTCTTTCATTTTTACACCCCCGCTCATGAATTCTATCACTAGCTTTTCTAACATTACTCTGCTGAAAATGACTTCTTTTGTTTACACACATCATTACTATCATCTTAAGGTTGTCTTGTCTGCCCAATTATAGCTATGTCATCAATATGGTTTTTTTTGAAGTGTTTTTAGCAAGCTAATTTGTTCTTGATAAATTACAGACATACACCGGGAATATATTGATAGCTGTTAACCCCTTTAAAAGATTACCCCACCTTTATGGAAATGACATAATGGAGCAGTATACGGGCACAGATTTTGGCGAGCTAAGCCCGCATCCTTTTGCAGTTGCTGATTCTGCATATAGGTAATCTTCTGTTGCTTCGATGAAACTTTAACTAATGTCGCACTACCATTTGTATGGGCCTGACAATCATCAAGAATATAAATTTTAGAAAAATGATCAATGAGGGAGTAAGCCAGGCGATCTTGGTGAGTGGCGAAAGCGGTGCTGGGAAGACAGAGAGCACGAAGATGCTCATGCAGTATCTTGCATACATGGGTGGAAAAGCTGAGAGTGAAGGACGATCTGTAGAACAGCAAGTTTTGGAGGTTGATAGACTGTTTCATTCAAACTTTCTTACTAAAGATAGACTAACCGAGTTTCCCTCTGTAGATATCTTCTTATTCTTCTCGTGTTATGTTCCTGTTATGCAGTCAAATCCAGTTTTAGAAGCTTTTGGTAATGCGAAAACCGTCAGAAACAATAATTCAAGGTGGAATGTCATTCACATCTTGATATTTCCAGTTTATGTATTTTCTTGAAGTTAAAAGTTGACTTATATCAGCAAATCTCATATTGCAGTCGTTTTGGTAAATTTGTGGAGATTCAGTTCAATCATATGGGAAGAATCTCAGGAGCTGCTATTAGAACATATTTGCTGGAGAGGTCACGAGTTTGTCAAGTTTCTGATCCTGAGAGAAACTATCATTGCTTTTACATGCTTTGCGCTGCGCCAGAACAGGTAAACATGGTCCCTTCTATGGGTACATTAGGTCCAATGTTTCAGCATGTCCAATGTTTGTATGAGATTCATACTGACAAAATTTAGCTTCTGCTATGAGATTTTAGGAAACTGAGCGGTATAAGTTAGGGAAACCAGACACATTTCACTACCTAAATCAATCGAATTGCTATGCATTGGATGCACTTGATGATTCCAAGGAATACCTAGCAACAAGGAAAGCTATGGACGTTGTTGGGATTAGTCCTGAAGAACAGGTACTTTCTGGTTATTCATTTACATGATCAGTAATGAGGACAACTCTTCTTACATTTTATCGTCGTAGGATGCAATCTTCCGCATAGTTGCTGCCATCCTTCATCTAGGAAACATAGAGTTTGCTAAGGGGGAAGAGTCAGATGCTGCAGAACCTAAGGACGATAAATCCCGGTTCCATCTAAAAGTGGCTGCAGAACTTTTCATGTATATGCTTCACTATTCTGTGTTCTTAGATAACATATTTCTTGTCAAGGAGTTCAAACCCTGATTGCTCTTTTATGGTAGGTGTGATGAGAAAGCTCTAGAGAGCTCCTTATGCCAAAGGGTGATGGTGACTCGTGGTGAAAGCATTACAAAGCCTCTTGATCCCGGTAGTGCAGCACTAAGCAGAGATGCTCTTGCCAAGATTGTCTATTCTAAATTGTTTGATTGGTAGGTTAACAATAACAGACTCTTTCCGAAGGGCTTATTATCAATCTTGGGATTCAAATTTTTGAAAGGTTACAAATTTATTTCTCTCAGGCTTGTGACTAAGATCAATAACTCCATTGGCCAAGACCCAAGTTCTAAATACATAATTGGAGTACTGGATATTTATGGATTCGAGAGTTTCAAGACAAACAGGTGCTTAACCGGTACGCTTCTTGTGTTGCTAATTCTTCTTCAAAAACACTAAGCATGGTTTCATGTAAAATTTCCTAGTTACTTAGCTAGAGACTTTTTTTTTCCCTTTCTTTCTTGTGTTTTGAGACAATATTAATATTATCGTTATTAGTTATTTCCTAGAAGTTATGAGTTTCAATTGATAGCAGTTTTAATGCTCTTGTTAAAATTCCAACGTTGTTTTGCAGTTTTGAACAGTTTTGTATAAACCTGACAAACGAGAAGCTGCAGCAGCATTTTAACCAGGTTGGAGAATGGAGACTGATGTTCTTTTCAAAGTTTTAATTCTAGAATGATCTAAAAAAATATGCTGACCCATATTCATGCAAATGTTCCTCTCTTCTACAGCATGTGTTCAAGATGGAGCAAGAAGAATATACTAAAGAAGAGATTGACTGGAGTTACATAGAGTTCATTGATAATCAGGATGTCCTTGATCTTATAGAGAAGGTAAGTAGTATAACACTGAGTGGTGTTGGAACCTTTAATCCGTTTTACGGCATACATTTTTATCAATTTTCAGTACCTAATACACGATTATTTCATGTCAGAAACCTGGTGGCATTATTGCCCTTCTTGATGAGGCTTGGTGAGTTTGTGTTTCAAAATCTCAATATATTTCATGTATATTTCCTTAATAATTTGCTGAGTTTGTGTTTGCCTCTACAGTATGTTTCCAAGATCAACACATGATACACTTGCGCAAAAGCTATACCAGACATTTAATAGCCACAAGCGTTTTACCAAGCCAAAATTGGCTCGTACTGACTTTACCATTTGCCATTATGCGGGTGATGTTAGTGATTTAAATTACCTCAGAAGTGTGTGCTTGAAATGCTTGTCTTGAAGTGATGAAAAAATGTAAACTTGGCGTGATGACTATATTCTTGTTAAATTTCAGGTCACCTATCAGACTGAGCTGTTTTTGGACAAGAACAAAGATTATGTTGTTGGAGAACATCAATCTCTCATGAACTCTTCAGATTGTTCCTTTGTCTCATCGTTGTTCCCAAAACCGCGAGAGGAATCCTCCAAAACATCAAAGTTCTCATCGATAGGCTCTCAGTTCAAGGTCTGACAATAATGTTAAATTCATCAAATTCTGCTTATATGTTATACATTGATTCTCACCGTGTACTAAAAATACAGCAACAACTACAATCTCTGCTTGAGACGTTGAACACCACTGAGCCACACTATATACGTTGTGTTAAACCAAACAACGTTCTTAAGCCAGAAATTTTTGAGAACGCTAATGTTCTACATCAACTTAGGTGTGGGGTAAGCTTAATGTTTCATAGAACCTTATGCGATTTTTGCAACTGCAACAATTATTCGTCCTTTACATGATGCTGTGAAACATCCCTTTCTGACCTCAGGGTGTCATGGAAGCCATTAGGATTAGTTGTGCTGGATATCCTACTAGGAAGCCTTTCAATGAATTTTTAACCAGGTTCCGGATTTTGGCTCCAGATGCTACGGCTAGAAGGTAGATTTACCTATGCTTAAATTCTTCTATCTAATTCTTACTTTAATGGTAAATAGACGTGACGGTATTAGACTCATAGACCTTTTCCCTCTGGCCTTTATGTTTATAGCTTTGATGAAGTCGACGCTTGCAAAAAGCTACTAGCAAAAGTTGACCTTAAAGGTTTTCAGGTGCGCTTTCATAATTTTATCTCACAGTTTCTGCATTTCTGCTTTTATATTGTGATTTTCCAAAAAACATATAAGGGTACTTATAATGCCATTTCGGATATGTTTCATGGTTACACTGCACAAGACTCTTATATAGCTTTTCTTCTTGTTCATATGCCATGAGAGGTTTGACGAATTCAATTGTTACATGTATTTTGAAAATCACAGATAGGGAAGACATAAGTGTTTCTTAGGGCAGGTCAGATGGCAGAACTGGATGCTCACCGAGCGGAAGTTCTTGGCTATTCAGCAAGGATTATACAGAGGAAAGTCCGTACGTATCAATCTCGCAAAAAATATCTTCTGTTGCAGTCCGCTTCAACTGAAATCCAAGCCTTTTGTAGAGGTAATTCATGTTGTACACGATTCCAGGTCGAGTAGATTGTTGGCTTCATATCTCCTAAGGTCCTCTATTGGGAACTCAAATTGATGATAATTCTAATTCTGAAGTGATATAATCAGTTTAAGTGAATTTATTCACTGGATCATATGTATGCGGAGATTTCTGAGATGTCTTTGTCTTCCAGGCTGCTAAGGAAACAGGAGCCCTTCAAGACGCTAAAACTAAGCTGGAAAAGGAAGTGGAAGAACTCACTTTATGCTTAGAGCTCGAGAAACAAATGAGGGTACACATCACACACAACTTGCCACAGTGAATATTAATATATTCTTAAACCATAATACTAGATCTTGTTGCTGTCTCTTTTCTGTGTGAGGCATCTGATTTTATTACTGATGCAGATGGAGCTTAACGAAACCAAAACTCAAGAAGTCGAAGAGTTGCGGTTAGCTTTAAATGACATGGAAATTGAGCTCGGGGAAACCCAAGAAACCAAAAGTGAGGAGATTTTGAAGTTGGAGTCTGCCTTACAAGACATGCAACTCGAATTTGAAGAACTTGCTAAGGAGTTGGAGATGACGAATGATCTTGCTGCAGAAAATGAACAGCTCAAGGTAAGGTCATAAAGATATCAGATAAGAACCTTTCGTTCCTTGGTAATCTTAATCTTCCGTTTATGGGTTGAAGGTTACAGATTTATACATATTTAAAGAAATGTTCGTGGTTGCTCTGTCTTATTCATTTCCTTCTAACTTCTAAGGATTTGGTGAGCTCGTTGCAAAGGAAAATTGATGAATCCGGGACCAATCATGAAGAAACAAGTAAGCTAAGTGAAGAGAGGGTAAAACAGGAGGTTCCCGTCATTGACCGAGGTGTAGTCATCAAACTCGAAGCTGAAAATCAAAAATTGAAGGTAGGATGATCTTTTGATATTGACAATTGATAGACGATCTAGCTTGGTGGCAAGAGAGGTTCATTTGAGATTTCAATGTTTTCTATAGACAATTCATATCTTATCAAGAACAACATTTCGTAGGAACTGGTCAGTACACTGGAGAAGAAGATCAATGCATTAGACAGAAAGGACGACGTAACAAGCTCAAATATCTCAGATCAGTTGAAAGAGAGTGCTTCATCTGATTATGAGATGTTGAGTAATCTTGCAGCAGAAAATGAACGTCTCAAGGTAAAGTTATAGGGATGTAGTTCTACTATCGTATTTTTAGTGTTTTTAAGTTTGTTTTTCTCATTGATATGATGTATGATACTTCTCAGGCACTTGTGAGTTCATTAGAGAATGGAACTAATGAAAACGATGGGAATGATTCATCAAACGAGCAAAAGGAAGAGACACACATGCTGAAAGAAGAGAGATTGGCAGAAGATGTTTCAGTTGATAACGAAATGACTAACAAACTGGCTGCTGAAAACAAAGACTTATCTGTAAGTGTTCCAAAAAAATGTATCTTTCTCCAAGAAAAATAATGGGTTATGTGACACTTATGTCTCTATTAAATTTATTGAAATTCCACAGGATATGGTAAATTTGTTGGAAAAGAAAATAAACGAAACAGAGAAGAAGTACGAGGAAGCAAATAGACTTTGTGAAGAAAGGCTTAAGCAGGTTGTAGACGCAGAGACAAAACTAATCGAGTTAAAAACAACTATGCAAAGGTTGTCGATTTGCATTCTCTTTTTGACCTAAGTTTCAATCTTTTATCTTTTCTTTGCTCGATGTTTTCTTTTGCAACAGCTACTACGAATGCATTACTTATTTACTATTATCTTTAGGCTCGAGGAAAAGGTCTCTGACATGGAAGCAGAAGATAAAATTCTTCGGAAGCAAGCATTGTTTAATTCAGCTTCCCAGAAAATGTCACCCCAGGTGTCATTTTCCAGACCCCCAGTAAGATTTATCTATGTAAATTCTTCTTATATATATTCTTTCTCAAGAAAATTCTTGACCTCTTCTTTCCGCGTACCTCTTGCAGCCAGTGGAGAACGGTCATCATGTAAGTGAAAAACTAAATGAACTGTTCTTGTATACAGTTAATAATCTTCGCAATTTTTTTGTTACTAGAGCCTTGTGATAGAAATTCTTTCTTACAGGCATCACTTGCTCCTATACCATCAAGAAGGTTTGGGGCAATGTCTTTCAGACGATCTCAGATTGAACAACAACCTCATGTTTGTGCCTAACGAAAATTTGAGTCATAATATTGTGATACTTGTTTGCATTAGTTGATTAATTTGGTCACGTTATTATGATGCAGGAATATGTTGACGTCCTTCTCAAATGTGTATCACAAAATGTCGGTTTCAGCCATGGAAAGCCTGTTGCAGCATTAACAATATACAAATGTCTCATACACTGGAAACTATTCGAAGCAGAGAAAACTAGTGCCTTTGACCGTATTGTTCCTATATTTGGTTCAGCTATAGAGGTAACCTGAAGTTTACATATAAGTCTCTTTGTAATATTTTATGGTCAATGTATTAATGGAAACATGTGAAAACTACTTTATTAGATAATCAGAAAAATGAAACATGAATGCTTAACTATTGTTTCATAATTTTCCCGAGACGGCTTAGAATTGAGTTAGATTGAAAGTTGACATTATGTCATCATGCTTTGCGTTCTGTCTACTTTCAGAACCCAGAAGATGATAACAATTTGGCTTATTGGCTAACAAACACATCTACGCTGCTGTTTTTGCTTCAAAGAAGCTTGAAATCCCATAGTACAACCGGTGCAAGTCCGAAGAAACCTCCTCAGCCAACTTCATTTTTTGGGAGGATGACACAGGTAACAAATCCTGTTTATCGACTCTAAGAATACCTTAAACATACTAATGGCCACTAGGCTTAAAGATTTCACTTCTATATGTTTTAGGGTTTCCGTTCAACCTCTTCGGCCAGCCTTTCAGGTGACGTAGTGCAACAAGTAGATGCTCGATATCCTGCTTTACTTTTCAAGCAGCAGCTTACAGCCTACATTGAAACTATATATGGAATATTTCAAGAGAATGTGAAGAGAGAACTAGCAGCCGTGCTTTCGTCCTGTATTCAGGTAGACCTATTTATGGTTTTCATCAAAATAAATCAAAATGTTAAGATCATGATCTCAGCAAGACAATGTCATCTCACTTATAAGTCCTCAACTAATGGCTCAGGGACTGAAAGATTTATCACATGAGTCCTCTGCCGAGACTTTATCTGCTGAGTCATCTGAACAGAACTCACCAGAAAAGCCATCTGAAGAGAATCCACTGGCAAAGCTGTCTGAAGATAATTCACCAGCAAAGCCATCTGAAGATAAGTCACAAGAAAAACCATCTGAAGAGAACTTACAGGCAAAGCTATCCGAAGAGCATCCACAAGAAAAGCTATCCGAAGAGAATCCACAGGCAAGTCTNCTTCCCAGAAAATGTCACCCCAGGTGTCATTTTCCAGACCCCCAGTAAGATTTATCTATGTAAATTCTTCTTATATATATTCTTTCTCAAGAAAATTCTTGACCTCTTCTTTCCGCGTACCTCTTGCAGCCAGTGGAGAACGGTCATCATGTAAGTGAAAAACTAAATGAACTGTTCTTGTATACAGTTAATAATCTTCGCAATTTTTTGTTACTAGAGCCTTGTGATAGAAAATTCTTTCTTACAGGCATCACTTGCTCCTATACCATCAAGAAGGTTTGGGGCAATGTCTTTCAGACGATCTCAGATTGAACAACAACCTCATGTTTGTGCCTAACGAAAATTTGAGTCATAATATTGTGATACTTGTTTGCATTAGTTGATTAATTTGGTCACGTTATTATGATGCAGGAATATGTTGACGTCCTTCTCAAATGTGTATCACAAAATGTCGGTTTCAGCCATGGAAAGCCTGTTGCAGCATTAACAATATACAAATGTCTCATACACTGGAAACTATTCGAAGCAGAGAAAACTAGTGCCTTTGACCGTATTGTTCCTATTTTTGGTTCAGCTATAGAGGTAACCTGAAGTTTACATATAAGTCTCTTTGTAATATTTTATGGTCAATGTATTAATGGAAACATGTGAAAACTACTTTATTAGATAATCAGAAAAATGAAACATGAATGCTTAACTATTGTTTCATAATTTTCCCGAGACGGCTTAGAATTGAGTTAGATTGAAAGTTGACATTATGTCATCATGCTTTGCGTTCTGTCTACTTTCAGAACCCAGAAGATGATAACAATTTGGCTTATTGGCTAACAAACACATCTACGCTGCTGTTTTTGCTTCAAAGAAGCTTGAAATCCCATAGTACAACCGGTGCAAGTCCGAAGAAACCTCCTCAGCCAACTTCATTTTTTGGGAGGATGACACAGGTAACAAATCCTGTTTATCGACTCTAAGAATACCTTAAACATACTAATGGCCACTAGGCTTAAAGATTTCACTTCTATATGTTTTAGGGTTTCCGTTCAACCTCTTCGGCCAGCCTTTCAGGTGACGTAGTGCAACAAGTAGATGCTCGATATCCTGCTTTACTTTTCAAGCAGCAGCTTACAGCCTACATTGAAACTATATATGGAATATTTCAAGAGAATGTGAAGAGAGAACTAGCACCCGTGCTTTCGTCCTGTATTCAGGTAGACCTATTTATGGTTTTCATCAAAATAAATCAAAATGTTAAGATCATGATCTCAGCAAGACAATGTCATCTCACTTATAAGTCCTCAACTAATGGCTCAGGGACTGAAAGATTTATCACATGAGTCCTCTGCCGAGACTTTATCTGCTGAGTCATCTGAACAGAACTCACCAGAAAAGCCATCTGAAGAGAATCCACTGGCAAAGCTGTCTGAAGATAATTCACCAGCAAAGCCATCTGAAGATAAGTCACAAGAAAAACCATCTGAAGAGAACTTACAGGCAAAGCTATCCGAAGAGCATCCACAAGAAAAGCTATCCGAAGAGAATCCACAGGCAAGTCTATCCGCAGAGAATTCAACGGCAAAGCCATCTGAAGAGAATTCACCCACGGAAACTTGGCAAGACGTCATAGATCTTTTAAATCGGCTTCTTGGAACATTGAAGAAAAATTACGTAAGAACTTTTTTTGTATTCTAGGATTCAAGATTGTGTTTGCTTCTCTTGACTCCTAAATTTTTACTCTGACAAACTTCTTCTTTCAGGTTCCTCTGTTTCTTGCTCAGAAGATTTTCAGCCAAACATTCCAAGACATCAACGTTCAACTCTTTAATAGGTAAACTATTTACATTCCACTATCAACCTTAACGGAGTGAAAATCACCTAATCCACCATCAGCCAATAAACATAAAACCGTAATGTAACTAATGCAGCCTTATGGAACGTGAATGCTGCACATTCATCATGGGCAAGAAAGTGAATGCCTGGTTAAATGAACTCGAGTCATGGTGTAGCCAGGCAACTGAAGAGGTACGTCAGTTGTTTTGATTGAATGGAACGGTTTCAAACTCTTAATCACTTGATTTCACTTGTCAATTAAATTCTCCTGAATGCAGTATATAGGATCTTCATGGGATGAACTCAAACACACAAGACAAGCCGTGATGCTCCTGGTCCGTTTCTTATGAACCAAATTACAGCAACTTTAATTAACACTACAACACGTTTTCCCCTCTCTCTCTCTTTTTTTTTCCTGAATATATCATCGGATTCCTCTTCCAGGTTACAGAACAGAAGTCCACAATTACATATGATGATCTTACAACTAACCTCTGCCCAGTAACTACTCTCTGCTTCGGATTTGTTTAATAATATTATAAAACATGCCTGAAAAATGCTTCTGATCATTCTATCTCTAATTCAATTTCCAGGCTCTTAGTACTCAGCAATTGTATAGAATATCTACCCTCTGCAAAATTGATGATCACGAGTATCAGAATGTATCACCAGACGTATGTTTGCTCTGAACATCTCTCAAAAGAAACCAAAATACATTTTCCCAAACCTTCATATCCACTTCATATATATTTCTGTGGGTGCAGGTGATTTCCAACTTGAAACTTCTAATTACAGATGAAGACGAAGACAGACAGTCGTTCTTGTTAGACAATAATTCCAGGTATTGAAACTTTTCAGAATACTAATAACTTTCTCTAAATTGGTCATAACATCATCACCATAACCTCTTGAATATTGTCTTTTTGAAACTCAGCATCCCCTTTGAAGCCGATGAAATCTCCAACTGTATGCAAGAAAAAGACTTTGCCAATGTAAAACCAGCTGTGGAACTCATTGATAACCCTAACTTCCACTTTCTGAAGGACTGAGACTTATTTGATTCCGACTAGATATGTTGCAATGAAATTGTATAGTAATCCTTTGCATAGTTTTACGGGTGTATAATCTTTTGATCGATCGGTTTCGTCGTCTAGCTAGGCAGGCTTTAAGAGGGAATTTCGAGCTCAAGTGTAGGGCTCGTTCTCTTCTTTTAATTTCATTCTTATACACGTTCATTGTGTTCAGGGTGGTGGTTGGGTTAAAGCCAAAGGCAAAATAATTTAATCATCATAGGGCAAGAAACTTCTCTCTGTAGAACAACATTAGAAATCAGTTTTGTAACCTTAGTTTTTGAGAGATTTGGCGACACCTTTAGTCCCATAATGGGTCACATATTCATGATTGGCCTTGCGATATTGTTAAAGTTTGGATGCACTTTCCTAGAGTTAAATTTCAAAACACTCAGTCAAAATGAAATGGAACAACAACCTATATATGATGAGTATAGTGACTCAAAACCACATATTTTTATAGTACTTTTTGATATTTTATTAAATACAATTGTCGTATTTTAAAACTATTTAAAGCTTTGATATTATTATTTTTTAGTAACTTTTATATAGTTAAGTTAGTTAACAATTGGTGAAAGGAAACACCTGATGAGTCTGAGTAATCACTAGTCAGTCTGTGACAATGAGAAGGATCGGAGGGAGAGCGAATCAAACAAAGAGAAACATGTGAATCTGATCACATGGGTCTTCCCATACCCTTTCAGTTATTACAGTTATGGAGGTTTGTTTTGCATTTATCATCCCTCTACTCTATTTCTTTTTGTCCCTTTTCTAACCATTATATAATATACATGCATGCATTGATGCATTACATATATATATATACACAAAAAGTGTTTGTCCAATAACAAATGTTGTGAACCAAGTGTTTTTCTTTTAATTCTGATTTCCTCATAGTATTATTAGCCGACGTCGTCACAAATGGATGGAACAGTAGTTAAAAACTATATTATATTTTTCTTGTTAATCAAAAATCAAAATTATCTTTCATTTATTATTATTATTACATATATTTTTTCTATATGTGTGTACGTCTTCATTATTTAAGATAATATATATATATGTATATTATTTCTAGTATTAAAATATATAGGTAATAATAATAATAAATAAGAACCTCTAATAAGTAATAACACTTTTTTTTTTCATTTGTGTATCTTTTCTTTAAAACTAAGTTTAGTTTCATAAATAAACTCAGTTAAATATTAATATTTTAGTGTTTAAGATACTCATAAAAGTTTCTTATCATTGTATCACCAATTTCTTGGATTTTTATGATCACGCAGCACGCTTAGAGTAAAGTTTGAGTATACGCCTTAACTATATATACAACGCAGATTATGATTTCGAAGGCTAACTAATTTGCAACGATTCAATAATATGTTAGTCAAACAAGCCGTAACCCACATAAATAAATGAAGAGAAATGCTAGTTTCAGAATATTTTCATGTTTATTTTATGGTATTCGAAGCATAAAATCAGTAGAGAAATACAGAAAATACATATTGTGTTATACTAGTGCTTGAAATCAGGTTGCTGCTTATAATGAGCTAAATTGAAAACAGTAACATGGGGTTTGGCTCTCTTAATTAACTAGATATATTTAATCCAGAGATTCTATATACCTGATTAAGAAAAGCTGACTATAGCAGAATCTGATTGATTATTGTCAGAAGATAAAATAATAATGGACATATTGTATATACAAATATTTTGGAAATTCCATTTTAGCAATAATTGATCCATTTACTGTTTGTTTTTCTTTGTTTTTGTCAAAAACTATGGTTAACTATGGTCCTGGTAAAGCGTAGAACACGTGACCCTCGGTTCATAAGATTTATAGCAAAAAAGTATAATGCTTTGGACGAAAAAAATTTGTTATTTGTTTTTTTTTTGTTTTTTTTTATTGTTTTTTGGATAATAATATTAGAGTTGGTTGTTGTCGTTTTTGTTTATATATAGTGGTATATAATTGTTCATTTCAAACGCACTAGTGTGTTCAATGATTGGACAATATATTCGTCTGAGTGTTTGTATATATCTTTTTTATTTTTTGAACAAACGTCTGAGTATTTGTATCTGATGATGATAAGTGGTTATAATTTGGTCGTTCATGAAATTAGTAATACTCGAATTATTGACTGCATATACGAGTACTATAATTAGATCTCTATTTAAATGAAAACGAAATATTTATAGATTTAAACAGATAGTTATCTTTTGTAACGACTAAATCAAGATTATTTTTAACTGCATATGGATTCATTTTACGATTGTATTATTTTGCTTAGAGGGTTATTATATCTCTTTTTTTGTTCGAAATAGTATACTATAGAACGCATATACTTGTGATCGTTATAGTATAGTTGATAATTATTATAAGTTATTTATATATAGAAATAGAACGCATAACAAACTTTCTCGGGAAGAAAATAAATCAGCCGATAAGCTTTCTCGTTTTGCTACAAAAATGATCCCATTATCACAAACTTTTGATGTAATACCTAGATGGTTAAGTGATTGTCTGTAATACACATTTCAAATCAATAAAGCTAGATGTTAAAAAAAAAAAAGAAATAGAACGCATAACGATCGTAAGTAATGCATACGCGATATTTATTAAATCTAGGTTGTTAGTAGCTTTGTTTACTCGATGTAAATCAGTGGTGTAACACCATGTGGGAAAATTACAACTAGTCCATCGATAGGATAAATAATCTCTCCATCCCAGGAGCCATTAATTTCACAATTATCAACTAAATCTAAAGTTCATCTATGAAACTAAAAGTCTAAAACTATTATCAAGGCAATACACGTCATATGCATGCATCTACACACATTTTCCTTATATTAAACATCAAAAGGCACTCATAGATTTTGGTGAGAAAAATCTTTGCCCGATTCAACTCCACTATACATACATCTGATATCACTCTCTCGATCGAGGTTTCCTGAATAAATCTTGTTTTCCTAAATCATGATGATTACTTTCTTACACAACACGATTCCATATTATCGATGTGAATAATTTATAATAGATCATCGGAGAAATTTTTTAATATCTGAAATCTGATAATTCACTTTTTTGTTCTGTTATGTGTGGATTCCAATGCATTTTTCACACACACATACTCAAATACACAGAATGGATTGTATTTCAAAAATGCTAATCACATTAATTTACAAGGAAAACAATAATAGAAAGAGGAATTATTGTGTCAAATTATTGAACCAATATGTACTGACATTTTATCGCTGCAATAAAAGAGGCACTGACTAATTTCAACAACAACAGGGAAAAAAATAACAAGAGGAATTGACCTAATTGATTAAACATGAGAACATGATGACCCAAATTTTACAGTCCAGCACATGAATATATCTCATATTCCCCTTTCAGCCTCATGCATGCATATCCAACCCTAGATTTGGTTTGTGCATTGATCGATGTTGATCTTATTAAAACATTCCAAATTTATAAGATTCACATTTTATCCTATCACAGGGAAAAAATGTTTTGACTTAAGAGTATGATATTTTAACCAAGAAAAACTTGACTATGACGTTTGTTCTTCTTCCGACCTAACACTTTGCGTCTAATGACCAGATTAATTAAAACCCTCGGTTTTAGGTTTAATTCGGATCATAATAAGGTAGATGTCATTTTCATTAAGAAGCAATAGAAAACCCATTTGGACCTTTCATGATTCTGTCTCTTTTTAGAATATCTGCTCCCTTTTCTCAATGAACTGATTAGAGAGTTTCTCATTGAATTTACAAACAGGTTATAAATATGATTGCTTAATTTGTCAGCAGGTTTTTTTTATAAAAATATATAAGGTTTGATTGGTAGTGTGAAATTCAACCGGTTATTTGGTTACCAATCGGTTGTAATCTATGCGGTCAGAAAGTTAAACAAAATGGGTTGTAATCTATGCAAAAAAAAAAAAAAAGGGTTGTAACTTAATTGCACAATAAAACGTACAATTAAAATTTTGAATTATTTGTTATTTTCTGTCCTCTTAAAGAAAACAACTAATTTTATTTATATTATCTTCTTAAGGAGTTTAAAGATGAAAAATGTAAACATATTTTAAGTTAATTTTGTTGTGTTTTTACAACAAAGTTTTTACTCAACTTCTTGTTATGACCATAATTTAATCATGCGTTTTAATTCAACCGCAATTTCAATTCCGCAATGCCATCTTTAACCACCTTCTCCTTGGCCATCTTTTTGCACCTGCTGAAAAAAAGTTATCCGACTGTTCTAAACATAAATCCTTAGGACACATATTTTGGTCGAATTTAACACAATCCAATAGGACATAACGATAGTTTTAACTATGAACACAAGTCATTAGCAATTTAGCATCAATGTATTATATAATTAGGCAAAACACACTTTTCTTAAAAGTGTCAACTTCAAGTGTTGTTGATCTATTTCTATATATAAGCTTAAATTAATTAATGAAAGCCGCTGCAAGCCAATCATTTGAAGATTGAGAAGTTATATTAAATGAGTAAATAATCAATTAGTAATAATCTTGAGAAATAATTTTCCGGAAACAACATTCCAAATTGCTTAAAGCTCTTCTCTATATAAACCCTTTCTCCTCAATCCAAACAAGACCACACACCAAATCCCCATCTATCATCATTACTACATCTTTTCTTGCCCTAAAAGTAAGTATAAATAACACTGAAAAAAACTCCCAATAAGATGAGTAATAACAATAACACAACTTGTGTCAACATCTCAACTCTGCTTCAGCCTGAGGACATTTTCTCCCGTCGTTGCATCTGGGTGAATGGGCCGGTCATCGTCGGTGCTGGCCCATCAGGCCTAGCTGTCGCCGCCGACTTGAAACGCCAAGAAGTTCCGTTTATAATCCTCGAGCGAGCAAACTGCATAGCCTCTCTGTGGCAAAACCGAACCTATGATCGTCTCAAGCTTCATCTCCCCAAGCAGTTCTGCCAATTACCAAATTTACCCTTCCCTGAGGATTTCCCGGAGTATCCAACGAAGTTCCAGTTTATTGAGTACCTTGAGTCCTACGCAACACACTTTGATCTCCGCCCCAAGTTCAATGAGACTGTCCAGTCAGCTAAATATGACAAGAGGTTTGGGCTCTGGCGGGTCCAGACTGTTTTGAGAAGCGAGCTGCTCGGTTACTGTGAGTTCGAGTATATTTGCAGGTGGCTCGTGGTGGCGACGGGAGAGAATGCTGAGAAAGTGGTGCCGGAGTTTGAGGGTTTAGAAGATTTTGGTGGTGATGTTCTTCATGCTCGTGATTATAAATCCGGCGAGAGGTACCGTGGTAAACGAGTTCTGGTGGTCGGATGTGGAAACTCCGGCATGGAAGTCTCTCTCGATCTGTCCAACCACGATGCAAGCCCATCAATGGTCGTTCGTAGCTCTGTAAGTAAAAACTTCAGTAAATTTTACCAACCAAGTTACGAAAAACAGAGCACCTGATTCTTAGTAGTTCCTCTGTTCTAAAACAGAGCATCTGATAGTTATACTCTGTTTTTCCTTGTTTGTTTTATTTGATCGATCAGGTTCATGTATTACCGAGAGAGATTCTTGGGAAGTCAACGTTCGAATTAGGTGTAGCAATGATGAAATGGATGCCGGTTTGGCTCGTGGACAAGACTCTACTCGTCCTGACAAGGTTACTTCTGGGGAACACCGATAAGTACGGGCTTAAGAGGCCTGAAATTGGACCGTTAGAGTTAAAGAACACCGCAGGTAAAACTCCCGTGCTAGACATCGGAGCCTTTTCAAAAATCAAATCGGGAAAGATCAAAATCGTAGTGGGAATAACAAAGTTTGGTCCGGGAAAGGTCGAACTCGTGGATGGTCGAGTCCTGGAGATTGATTCCGTTGTTCTAGCTACTGGTTACAGAAGCAATGTGCCTTCATGGCTCAAGGTACAACCATAAACGTTTATCTTAGATCAAATACCGTTAATGGTAGTTAAGGGAAGATTGATAAATACTAATATACTGTTTGGTCGTTGGCTTATTGTTGTGAACAGGAGGACAACGACTTGGCAGAGATTGGGATAGAGAAGGATCCGTTTCCAAAAGGGTGGAATGGGGGGGGGCTGGATTGTACGCAGTTGGGTTCACGAGAAGAGGACTCTCAGGTGCTTCGCTTGATGCGATGAGTGTGGCTCATGATATTGCTAATCGCTGGAAAGAAGAAACTAAGCAACAGATCAAAACTGTTGCTGCTCGTCACCGTCGTTGTATTTCACACTTTTGACTTTTTACTATTTACATATAAAAAAAATATACGAGAAAAAGGAGGATGGATTAGTGTTTTTGTGATGTGAAAATCTTAGAGATAAAAAGCCCACTCCATGTAAGAAATCCCAACAAGGAAATAACTGTGAAATGTGTTTGGGGTTCTATTGTTGTAAGGAGGATGTGGCTCTTCCCATGTATTTAACGTTTTCTTTTTACATTTCATCTTGTCTTTTGTTGGTAAAGTGTTGTTTGCTTTAGTAGATATATAAACTTAGAGCTGATCTAAAAAGTTTAAAACTTGATTAGTTTATAAAAAATGTATGAACAAGATACGTGTCTTAAACTGATTTCTCAGTACCACCCATTACATGAACAGAAAATGAGGTAAAAAAAAAACAGAAAATGTTCCTCAGTACAACCCAATACATGAACTGTGTATATGTATCATTTCTCTTATTATACGATGGAAAAAAGAGATATAACAAACATCAAGGTTCCAAAATAATAAAGCTTAGACAACAACATTCATTCATCATCATCAAAAGGAGCCATTGATAATTACCAGACATCAGGACGAAGCTCTCCAGTAGCCGGAGGCATCCAACGACCCGAGTTATACACGTTTTCACCAACTTTCCATCCAGGAACATCCTTCATCACATCGGCCTCGTACTCTAGATACTTCTTCCACTCAGACACAAACCTATTTAAACCACATACATGGGGATTCAATGTTGGAGTTTGTACCACAAACGTTGTCTAATCTCACAGTTGAATATTGGATAAGACGCAGTAGTTCGTTTTTTTCTCTACCTTTCATCTTCTTCTGCTTGAAGAATAGGTAGAATTGCTCTACGTGCAGCGTATTTCTCCTCCTTCAACGCCCTGTCATCACATCAATCCCAATAAATGCTTTGGTGGTTGATACATTGTGCTCATTTTTGTCACTTTTTTCATCATTATGCATTTGAGATTCTAACCATAGATAAGATTACTAATCTTATTAGTTGCAAATTACTCCAAATCGACACTAATCAAGCTGATAACTCACACTGTGACCACCTAATCTAGTCGTAACATCCCGCAATTTGATTGCTTTCTTCACCACAGCTCAAAAGGGATCGTTAATTAGCTATAAAATGGGTCATTAGTACCCAATTTCAAACTAACTACAAAATTTGAAAAGCAACTAAGGTTATTAGTACCAAGAAATATCTCTAGATTCAGTCACAAATTACTCATAATTTCACAACCTAACCAACCTAAATTCCAATATAGAGAAAAAAGTGAAAATGTGAGGGAGCTAAATCACACATCTCGTTTCTGATTTACCTGCGAATTTTGTTGCCCTGACCGACTTGGTACATACCCCAAGCAAAAGCACCTGAAAAGGTAAGGAAAATAGCCATGGCGCTTGGTCCCGTGTTGGAGATCCGGCGAGCATATCTGACCGGCGCGAACCCACCCGGTGGTGGACCATCCTGAAGCAACGGCATATCCTTCACACTCGCCATTCCTGGCTTGTTCCTTATCATCGCCTCCGTCATCTTCTTCAACCTCGATCGAACACTGATTTGATCTCCCAAATCGATCTTTTGATTCGTTTAACCGAAGTGTTCTAGGGATTCTGAGGAAGAACACTCAGAAATGAAATACTTTTTAACGGAAAAAAAAACATTTTTGTTTGATGACTTCTTTTAAAATAAGGCCCATATTATAAACGGACCGGGTCACTTATTTTGTTTGATGACTTCTTTTAAAATAACGAACTGGGCTTTATAAGGCCTATATTATAAACGGACCGGGTCAAAACTCGAACCGGATCCAAATCGGAGGGGTTAAAACTCAACCAAGCAAAATGGCCTTGGAGAAAACGCAAAACCCTAAACCCTACTGCTACTAGAATCTTCGACGATCTACTTCATTTCTCCTCTTCTGCGTGTGGAGAATTTGTCAATTTAGCTTCTTTTACTTGGATCTGTTCTGAAGCAAAATTATAATCTTCTCGGTTGAGTCTAATCACCATGTATCGGCTAGTCACCAACGTTGCTTCAAAAGCTAGGTAGATCTACTCGGCTTTTTATGGGTTTTTAATTTGAATGCTGCTTTCACTTTTGATTTTTGTTTCTGATCGAGTCCTCGGATATCGGATTGGTAGATATATATATATATATTAGTTCTTAGTTCTGATTTTTGTGAATTTTGATCAACATGCTTATAAGCATAAATCGAATTGAATTGAATCTTTCTCTGCCCACGGAGACAATATCATCTGAAAGTTTATTTCATCTATTGATGGGATTTATTTTACTTTGGTTGAGCAGGATTGCCAGCAAGTGTACAAGCCAGGTTCGTATTCTTCGTTTTGTATTTTTGGTTATGCTGGTTTTTTTAGTCGTTTGTGGGTATGTATTGAGATTGATGTGCTTTGTGTGTGTTTGTTAGATTGGAAGCAGGTTCAATTCCACTAGGAATTATGCAGCAAAAGACATTAGGTTTGGTGTTGAAGCTCGTGCTATGATGCTTAAGGGTGTCGAGGATCTTGCTGATGCAGTTAAAGTCACTATGGGACCCAAGGTAATCTCAATTTATGTTTCAGATAGTTTCTGTTCGGAGAGATTTATATTGTGTTGTGCGTGAATCTATCAATAGTTTTCTATTTAGTTATCCCACAGTCTCTGACACAGCAGTCTATAACCCTTTTTCTTATCTTTTAAGGGTCGTAATGTCATTATTGAACAAAGCTGGGGTGCACCGAAGGTGACAAAAGATGGTGTGACTGTTGCCAAGAGCATTGAGTTCAAGGACAGAGTTAAGAACGTTGGCGCCAGTCTTGTCAAACAGGTTGCTAATGCCACGAATGACGTAGCTGGTGATGGTAAGTGTTCCTTTTCATTGTATTAAAACGTTTTTATTCTGTTTTTTCGTAATTGGGTTGTTAGTCTCCTATCTACTTGTGCTAATCGTTGTTATTCCATCTGACAATAAATATGGTATGCTTTACAGGAACAACATGTGCTACCGTCCTTACGCGAGCTATCTTCACGGAAGGTTGTAAATCTGTTGCCGCTGGAATGAATGCGATGGACCTACGACGTGGTATCAAACTGGCAGTTGATACTGTTGTGACAAACTTGCAGAGTCGAGCACGCATGATTAGCACTTCTGAAGAAATCGCCCAAGTTGGAACAATATCAGCTAACGGAGATAGAGAAATTGGTGAACTGATTGCAAAGGCTATGGAAACTGTCGGCAAAGAGGGAGTGATCACAATTCAAGTGAGTTGAATTTGATCCCTAAATGTTTAAATTATTTTGGTTATTTTGCTTATTCATTAAGGTGACTTATGTTATCGTGTCTTCATTCAGGATGGCAAGACCTTGTTTAATGAGCTGGAAGTTGTTGAGGGTATGAAGATTGACAGAGGATACATTTCCCCGTACTTCATAACAAACCCGAAAACCCAAAAATGTGTAAGGATTCCCACCTTGTTGGTTTATCAATCTAATGAACTTTTCATTTGATTTGTTCTGGATATGGTTTGCAGGAACTAGAAGATCCTCTCATTCTTATCCACGAGAAGAAAATTTCCAATATAAACGCTATGGTGAAAGTCTTAGAACTGGCCCTCAAGGTATAAACAATTTGGCGATTTCTTGTTTGTTAATCATGTCAGATAGTCATCAGTACTTTGTATCTGAAAGATGGAAATTTATTTTCTCTACCCGTTTTCAGAAGCAAAGGCCGCTAGTGATTGTTGCTGAGGATGTGGAGAGTGATGCTCTTGCCACCCTAATTCTGAACAAACTTCGTGCTGGAATCAAGGTTTTTCTTTTCAGCCTTTTGTTGTATGCCTTTGTCTTGCAAGGTCTTACCGAAAATTTAAATATATTGGATTGATGCCAATGGTATTGCGTTATAGGTCTGTGCTGTGAAGGCCCCTGGTTTTGGAGAAAACAGAAAGGCCAATTTACACGATCTAGCTGCCCTCACTGGAGCCCAGGCATGCCCATTTTTCTTTTTTTCTTTATTATCTGCCAAGACAAGCACACCCACACTAATTGCATGAGCTATAATGTGTCGTTGGTGTTTCCACTTTGTAGGTTATAACAGAGGAGTTAGGTATGAATCTCGACAACATTGACCTCAGTATGTTCGGAAACTGCAAGAAGGTTCGTTTGGTCCAATTACTTCTGCTTCCTCTCTTTCTCCCTTGTACCTTCTGATACATTTATATGACTTGATTTTAATTTTGTAACCAGATAACTGTATCCAAAGATGATACTGTTTTTCTCGATGGGGCTGGTGACAAGACAGCAATTGGGGAACGATGTGAGCAGGTTAGTGTGCAATTCGCTTTTTTATTATGTATTGGTTCAGTGTTATAAACCTTTACCCTTTTTCAACTGGTAAGAACGTTTAATTTGTTTTAAAATTTAAAAATTCACACAGATTCGATCCATGGTTGAAGCGAGCACGTCTGATTATGACAAGGAGAAGTTGCAAGAAAGGTTGGCTAAGCTTTCGGGTGGTGTTGCTGTACTAAAGGTAATATACACCTCTTGTGAACATCAAAATTAGAGGCTGTTTATGCATTATTAGTTTCTGGCCAACGTCGATATTACTCACATTGGTTTCTAGATTGGTGGAGCGAGTGAGGCAGAAGTTAGCGAGAAGAAAGATAGAGTAACGGATGCTCTGAATGCCACTAAAGCAGCCGTAGAAGAGGGTATTGTTCCAGGTAAAAAACTATCTTAAATCTCTAAAACAAAGTTTGGTCGAGTTCGTGAAAAAAGAAATTTCATGAGAATTACATTATATTACTCTGTGGTATTACAGGTGGTGGTGTTGCTCTTTTGTATGCCTCGAAAGAACTTGAGAAGCTTTCGACAGCTAACTTTGATCAGAAAATTGGTGTTCAAATCATTCAAAACGCTCTCAAGGTGTGTCTCTTATCACATTGTTCATCTTCGCCATCATAAACAGCTTCTAGAATCTTACACACAAAATCTTTCTTTGATGTAGACACCTGTTTACACAATTGCTTCCAATGCTGGAGTCGAGGGTGCAGTTATCGTAGGCAAGCTTTTGGAGCAAGATAACCCTGACCTCGGTTATGATGCTGCCAAAGGTTACACTCTTTATATGCATTAGACAATTCACTTTCTATAGTTCTTGGTCCACCTTGTTATCTCCCTATGTTCTGAAATCTGAACGAGCCTCTTTTCGCATTTACTAACTTTATCAGGAGAATATGTTGACATGGTAAAGTCTGGTATTATCGATCCTTTGAAAGTGATCAGAACCGCATTGGTTGATGCTGCAAGGTAAACAAAGTTCGACAATTTGTCTTCAAATTTTGTAGTTAATTGCAATGTGTTTTTGCTAATCTTTTTTCGTTGTTTATTATATTGGTTAGTGTCTCGTCTTTGTTGACGACAACGGAAGCAGTTGTGACTGAGATTCCAACGAAAGAGGAGGCGTCTCCGGGCATGGGCGGCGGCGGCGGCGGCGGTATGGGTGGCATGGGCGGTATGGGAGGAATGGGTTTCTGAGAAGAACTATAAAACCTTAACTAAGGTTTCTTTGTGTAATCTGTTGTGAGATGCTACGATTGTTTCATCACAAAGTCACATTCTTTAATCATATGATTGGTAGAGACTAGAGAGAAAGAGAGACCTTGAGACTTTTCCGTGATTTTAATTCGATTTATAAAATATTATGAAGATTTCTTGGTTCATGAAGTCTTCTTTTAGTCAACTTTTTCAAGAATTTTTCAGGTTAGAGATTTCCAGTTCTTGCCAGCTATTACCAAACCCTTTTAATTACATCTTTATTAACACAATAGTTAGAGAAGTAACAAGGGGATTAGTCATAGAAATTATTAGATCCAAAGTGAATTTAATCTATATATGATAGCAATCTCAATAAATGCCACCAAAAGTTGTATATTTCCAATCATACTTTTTGGATAATTTTCAAAAAAATCTGCTGAAAATTTCAATTGTGTGTTTTATGAAAAGTTGTGATCGTTCATTTTAACTGTTTTTTTTGTAAAGTTGTAACTATTCATTGTATAGTTGTATTTATTTGAATATTCGTATCTTTTGAAATCAATATATATTTGTATGTTTGAAGTGTTTTCATTTTTTTGCCATGACACAAAATAATATAAAATTTAATCTCAACGGTTTTTACAGCTTTCTAAATTATTCTCTAACATTCATTTTTTTTAAAGTGAAAAAATTTCTCCAATTTTTAATTTAGCAAAAGATTTTTGGAATGATGAATCTAATTTATAACTTGTAGTTAATTTTAAATATAAAACTTTAATGAAAATACCTATAGTTTTTTTTCCAAGATGGATTATATAGTGAGGTTTTGGATTCGACTTTTGAATATGTAATAAAGATTCTTTCTATTTAAAATCATTTTATATGGGTTGCATACTATAGTTGAATCTTTTTACCATATTATTTTTTAGTATAATTTTTATTTTGATGGTTTTGTTTTTTAACTAACAACTATATATGTGTAATATTTATGAAGTTTTAGCCCTACTTATTATTTTCTTCTTTTGAGATAATTTTTAATTAATTTTATTATTTATAATTTATTTTCAAATAATTTCATAATATATACTTCTAAATTTCATATTTAATTTAATTTGTTTTGAAATACTTCCGAATGTGGCGGGTCTGAGTAGAAAAAGATTGCAAAAAAGTGAATCCAATTCCAAAAAGGAACAACGTTCAAAGAAGAATCTTAAAACTCATTCATGGTAAGATTAAACTAAACTTAATTCTAAAAGGACAAGGATTAGTTATGATTCGTAAAGCTATATAAATAGAGGCACATAGGTGACTTCTCTTTCACCAAACATCTTATCATCGTTCTACTTCTTCTTCCTATTCATACGTTCCGAAATCATGGCCACCACCAAGAATATCTTTTGCTTCGTGCTCGTGATCATGTTTCTCTTTAGTTGCACCTCGGCTAAACTATACAATGTCGGTGGTGACTATGGATGGACTGTGAAGGACGACTCTTGGGATGAACATAAGCAATTCCACGTCGGAGATTCCCTCGTCTTCGAATACGATCTGAACGTCAACGACCTCGCTCAAGTTTCCAGCGCTTTAGAGTATGATTCATGCGATGCCTCTTCTCCTAAAGTTGTTTACAACACCGGATACGATGTCGTAACCTTCAAGAAACCAGGACATCATTACTTCATCACCTCAAATCATATTCAATGCGTCAACGGACTTAAACTCGACGTTCTTGTCGTCCATGACACCTCACGTCCAATTCCTTCACCACCACCACCACCGAGCAAGAACCATGAGCCATCACGTCCAATTCCTTCTTCACCACCACCACCAAGCAAAAACCATGAACCGTCTCGTCCAGTTCCTCCTTCACCACCACCGAGCAAGAACCATGAACCGTCACGTCCGATTCCTCCACCACCACCAAGCAAGATGGGAAGGATCTACAAGGTAGGTGATTCCAAAGGATGGAGAGTCTACAACAGTTACTACTATTACAAGTGGAGTAAAAATAAACAATTTCGTGTTGGAGATACTCTCTATTTCGAGTACAACAAGGACCTCAGCGACGTTAGAGAAATCAGCGATGATCTTGAGTTCAAATCATGTGAATCAAATTCTACCGTAGCCGTGTACAAGACAGGACACGATCTCGTTAAGCTCACTAAACCAGGAGTGCATTATTTTGTAAGCTTAAAGACCGGTCTTTGTCAGGCTGGCATTAAGCTTCGAGTCACGGTGCAACCATCAACCGAAGATGTTACTTTGCCCGATGTTCCCAAGAAGCTCTCACCTATTAACCGCTGCAACAGGTGGAGGTGGTGGTTATGCATTATCAGACCTCATCACTAAGCATTCGGGTCAACTAACTAATCAACCATGGGGAGTTTTAGTTTAAGGGTTTTTTTTTTCTTTGGTTTTTAAGAGTTTTTTTATTTTTGATTTTCTTTTGGTTTTTAGTTGTTCAGTGGCTGAAATACATTGTTTAATTTAAATAATTTCATGTATTTTTCTTTAATTTTCGACGTTTCTTTATAGTTTGATCATGAACGTGAACATGCTCCATTAGATGACAAGGGACACCTGAGTGTCCATCACAAAGAGACATGAGTCCGCTCTGTTTTCTCTTGACAATTTCAAGATTTGAGCTTTTTAACTGATATAGTGCACAATGTCGATCAGAACAAGTTGAAAATAATGACAAAAGCTCCTCTCTTTTTTGTTCCCCTCGTATTAGATTTTATTAGATTACATACATGATGAGGTGATATACAGAACAAGCGATGTAAGGTATGTATGATGCCTCATAACATACATGAGCAGGTCTCATTTTACCAACTCTGCTAAAGGCATATTTTACATTGATGATGTCTTGAATCATTTGTTCTTCCCTAATCAGCCTTAATGGTACAAGACGTGAACCTAGTTTAATCTAAAAACATATATATATATTGAGATAATCAGATTAATATATGTCTTTTATTTTAGCATTCTGATATTAAACCATCAGATATAAAATCTTTTGAATTTTATATTATCGGGAAAATATACCCTAAACCGACGATGATGTGCCTAGTTCCGGACGATCTACTGGAAGAAATACTGCTTGAACTGCCACTGAAATCAATCCACAGATTCAAGATCGTATCGAAACAATGGAGATCAACACTGGACTCGATGAGTTTCGTGGAGAGGCGTATGAATTCGAAGAAAGTTCCAAAGAAGCTACAAATCATGGCGGCCGGAGACCGGAACCGGTTCGCGCCGCCATTCCAAGGGGACGAAGAGGTCGAGATGCTTTATCTACACTGCCACGTCGCCTCACGAACTTTCGATCTCCGGCCGAAAGATACTAGCTTTCGATCTTCACACGGAAGAGTTTCGTGATGTCCCAACACCGCCTCCATCTGAATTTTACGTAAAATTCAGGCCGAGGCCAACTAGTCAACCTTGAAGACCGTTGTAACCTAAACTTTAACCAATGTATTAGGAAATCTTGGAGATTATGAGATCGAGTTAAATGGAAAGTTAATATTTGTGTAACATTCTCCTATTGCTAAATAAGTAGATTTACCATTATGGAATATGTAGAGAACTTGTTAGACAAGTTATATCTCTTGTATAAATATAAGCCTAGAAGTTAATGAGTAAATTGAGAGAAACTATATGGAGCATGGATGCTCACGAACAAACATGGAGTGTCACTTACTCTATGATACGTTTATTCCCTAGAGAGATGGGCTCAATTCATATGCCGTTGTGGACCTTTTGATTTTGGACTAGAGGCCAGTCGCCGTTTCTAAGCGTGGGAATCTTTTCTTCTATGACAATGAGAGGAGGCTGTTCAATAAGAAACTTTCGTCTGGGCGCTAGGGGCTGACGTGGCACGGGCAAAAAAACAGGCGATTAGGGTTTCATTGCTTTTTGGCCAAGGATGCTGTTGTCGGCGGCTTCCCCTGGCTCTGTAGCGACGGTCTCAGTGGGCGAAGTGAGCACTGTCGCAGGGGAAAGGGAGGATGTAGCGAAGGGTGGTTCTGGGGAAGGTTTGGGGGAAGGGTTCTCGGGTGAAAGTCTTAATCAGGGTGTTTCAAAGGAACCAAGAGAGGTTCCATCGACGGTTCCTGTCATAACGGCTCCGGCCGCAACGGTGAAGCGCTCGTTTTTACATGTTGTTTAGAAAAGAGGTTTCACGCAGCAGAAGTTTATAGTTTCTGAGATTAATGGTCAAGAGAAGATCATCGTACCGAAAGAGGTGTTTGCGGGTGCAAAGCCTCTTTGGGATGATTTCGTACTTGGGAAGTTTCCCAATTCAAAGGCTCCGCATATTGGTAAGATTCACATGATTGTGAACAAGATCTGGCGATTGGGAGATCGGTATACGTTGATTGATGTTTTACCTGTCAATGAATCTATTGTCAAGTTTCGTATTCGGCATGAGGGTCTGCGGCATAGGGTTCTCACTCGTGGTATGTGGAATATCATGGATCTCCCTATGATAGTTTCAAAGTGGACTCCATTTACGGAGGAGGCTCAACCGGCTATGACATCTGTACCTCTGTGGGTAAAAATAAAGAACATTCCCCCTACAATGTTCACTGACAAGGGTTTGGAGTTTCTTTCAAGTGTGGTGGGGAAGCCTGTTAGGCTACACCAAAAGACAGAGGATTGTACTAGCTTTGAGGAAGCTCAAGTGATGATTGAAGCGGATTTGACAAAGGATCTGCCGAAGGAGTTTTGTTTTGCGGGTGAGGAAGAGGGGGAGTTGGATTTTACAATCAGTTATAGCTACCCTTGGCTTCCTCCACGATGTGGATGTTGTCAGAAATGGGGTCACCTTAGTGCAACTTGTTTATCTGCTGCGGTGGTTGTCGTAGAGCAACAAGATACTGGCTCAAGTGAGGCTCAACATAGCAGCCCTCCCAAATCTCAACTTAAAGATAATGCAGAGACTGCAGTTGTCGAACTTGCAGAACAGTCAGAGTTGGCTCCCGCTGTGGGTGGCACGGATAAGGGGAGTGTGCCTCCAGTTAGTGTAGAGAAACCAGGACAAGAGCTTTGGATCACGCCTAAGTCGACTCGAGGGAGTCCTGGGAAAATAAAAGATACGACATTGGTGGCAGGAGTCTCTCTTTTGAAAAACTCCTTCTCTGCTTTGGGGGAAGTTCCGGATGAGAATCAGGATGCACATGCAGTAGTCGACTCTAGGTCGACTGTTGTGGTTGCTCAAACTACAGTCAAGCCCCATGAGACTGATAAACCGCAGGTTTCGCAGAACTCACAGGGGGAGGTCCCTATGCGTACTTATCTCCTTCGAGGGACAAAAACGGCTCAGAAAACAGTATCTACTCTTCCTACTAATTTGACTAGGGGCCAGCCTAGGATTCCGGGTAGGAAGCCACACTCCAAAACTTAATGCCAGGGTTCTCTTGGAATGTTCGTGGTTTAAATAAGACGTCTAAACAATCCGTTATCAAAGAATGGGTTGCGAGGAGTAATTTTCAGTTTGGTTGCTTGTTGGAGACTAGGGTGAAGGAATCAAAAGCAGAGAAGCTGGGGAGGAAGTTGTTTCCCGGTTAGTCAGTGTTGGCTAATTATGAACATAGTAGAAGGGGGCACATTTGGGTGCTTTGGAAGGAGAATGTAAGGGTTGATCCTTTCTTTAAAAGCGAACAGCTCATTACTTGCTCTGTTAAGTTGGATAATCTAGAGGAGGAGTTCTTTTGCTCTTTCGTGTATGCTCTCCACACAGAGGAGGCACGAAAGCAGTTGTGGCAAGAGATAAGGGATCACTATGCATCTCCTTTATTTCGTAATAAACCTTGGGTTATATTGGGAGATTTCAATGAAACACTTGATATGGCTGAGCACTCTCGTGTTAATGATAGTCTGATGATCACAGCGGGCATGCGGGACTTTCAAGCAGTGATTAACTCCTGTTCTTTAGCGGACATGACCTTCCATGGTCCTCTGTTTACTTGGTGCAATAAGAGGGAAAATGATTTAATCCTTAAGAAACTGGATCGTGTGATGGTGAACGTTGCGTGGGGGAATGCNCGGATTTGACAAAGGATCTGCCGAAGGAGTTTTGTTTTGCGGGTGAGGAAGAGGGGGAGTTGGATTTTACAATCAGTTATAGCTACCCTTGGCTTCCTCCACGATGTGGATGTTGTCAGAAATGGGGTCACCTTAGTGCAACTTGTTTATCTGCTGTGGTGGTTGCCGAAGAGCAACAAGATACTGGCTCAAGTGAGGCTCAACATAGCAGCCCTCCCAAATCTCAACTTAAAGATAATGCAGAGACTGCAGTTGTCGACCTTGCAGAACAGTCAGAGTTGGCTCCCGCTGTGGGTGGCACGGATAAGGGTGGTGTACCTCCGGTTAGTGTAGAGAAACCAGGACAAGAGCTTTGGATCACGCCTAAGTCGACTCGAGGGAGTCCTGGGAAAATAAAAGATACGACATTGGTGGCAGGAGTCTCTCTTTTGAAAAACTCCTTCTCTGCTTTGGGGGAAGTTCCGGATGAGAATCAGGATGCACATGCAGTAGTCGACTCTAGGTCGACTGTTGTGGTTGCTCAAACTACAGTCAAGCCCCATGAGACTGATAAACCGCAGGTTTCGCAGAACTCACAGGGGGAGGTCCCTATGCGTACTTATCTCCTTCGAGGGACAAAAACGGCTCAGAAAACAGTATCTACTCTTCCTACTAATTTGACTAGGGGCCAGCCTAGGATTCCGGGTAGGAAGCCACACTCCAAAACTTAATGCCAGGGTTCTCTTGGAATGTTCGTGGTTTAAATAAGACGTCTAAACATTCCGTTATCAAAGAATGGGTTGCGAGGAGTAATTTTCAGTTTGGTTGCTTGTTGGAGACTAGGGTGAAGGAATCAAAAGCAGAGAAGCTGGGGAGGAAGTTGTTTCCCGGTTAGTCAGTGTTGGCTAATTATGAACATAGTAGAAGGGGGCACATTTGGGTGCTTTGGAAGGAGAATGTAAGGGTTGATCCTTTCTTTAAAAGCGAACAGCTCATTACTTGCTCTGTTAAGTTGGATAATCTAGAGGAGGAGTTCTTTTGCTCTTTCGTGTATGCTCTCCACACAGAGGAGGCACGAAAGCAGTTGTGGCAAGAGATAAGGGATCACTATGCATCTCCTTTATTTCGTAATAAACCTTGGGTTATATTGGGAGATTTCAATGAAACACTTGATATGGCTGAGCACTCTCGTGTTAATGATAGTCTGATGATCACAGCGGGCATGCGGGACTTTCAAGCAGTGATTAACTCCTGTTCTTTAGCGGACATGACCTTCCATGGTCCTCTGTTTACTTGGTGCAATAAGAGGGAAAATGATTTAATCCTTAAGAAACTGGATCGTGTGATGGTGAACGTTGCGTGGGGGAATGCTTTCTCGCAGAGTTATACTGTGTTTGAGGCAGGCGGCTGTTCAGATCATCTCTATTGTCGACTCATGGTCTGTGGGGAGGCTGCTCCGTTTACCAAACGGCGGCCTTTCAAATTTGTGAATGCTTTGACTGAAATGGAGGAGTTTAGGCCTTTAGTGGCTGACTACTGGAACGACACAGAACCTCTGTTTTTGTCAACTTCCACTCTGTTTCGTTTCTCGAAGAAGTTAAAAGGGCTCAAACCTCGTCTACGCAGTCTGGCTAAGATGCGAATGGGGAATCTTGTTAAGAATACTAAAGCGGCTCTGGACACTTTGTACCGTAAGCAACAAGCCAACTTGCTGCAGCCTTCAGTGCAAGCTATGGAGGAGGAGAATGAGGCTTATCGGCGTTGGGATTTCCTGGCAGGGTTGGAGGAAAAATATCTCAAGCAGAAGTCCAAGTTGCATTGGCTACAGGTGGGAGATCGAAACAATAAAACGTTTCATAGAGCAGCACAGGTGAGGGAAGCACAAAATAGTATTCAGGAAGTTCAAGGTCTTGATGGTCGGGTTGATGTCACGGCTGCGGACATCAAAGCTGAGGCTGAGCGACATTTTAGTGAGTTCTTACAGTATATTCCTTCTGATTTTGAGGGTGTTACGGAGGGAGGGATGGTGAGTTTGATGCCTTATCGTTGCACTGAAGGGGATTGTCTTGCCCTTACTAAAGAAGTGTCGGGTGAAGAAATAAGGAGAGTGTTGTTTGCTATGCCCTCTGATAAGTCCCCTGGACCTGATGGATACACAGTGGAGTTTTACAAAGAAACTTGGCCGTTAATTGGAAGGGAGTTTGTCTTAGCGGTTCAGTCCTTCTTTGCAAAAGGTTTCTTGCCAAAGGGGGTTAATGCTACTATACTTGCACTCATTCCCACATCATTAGAAGCAAGGCAAATGAAATATTATAGGCCTATATCTTGTTGCAATGTGCTATATAAGGTGATCTCCAAAGTTTTAGCCAATAGGCTGAAGCGTGTGCTGCCCAAGTTTATTTCCAGTAATCAGTCGGCGTTTGTTCAAGATAGGTTATTGATTGAGAATGTGTTGTTGGCAACAGAGTTGGTCAAAGACTACCACAAGGACTCTATCTCTAGTCGATGTGCAATTAAGATTGATATTTCCAAAGCTTTCGACTCGGTTCAGTGGTCGTTTCTCGCTAAAACACTCTCTGCTATGCAGTTTCCGCCACTATTTATTCACTGGTTGATGCTTTGTGTATCTACAGCTTCTTTTTCAGTACAAGTGAATGGTGAACTTGCAGGCTATTTTCGAAGCTCTAGAGGCCTCCGTCAGGGTTGCTCGTTATCGCCGTATTTGTTTGTCATCTGCATGGATGTCCTTTCAAAAATGCTTGATAAGGCGGCTGGAGAGCGGTTGATCGGTTACCATCCACGGTGTCGTCAGCTTGGTCTCACACATTTGAGTTCTGCAGATGATCTTATGGTTCTAACGGACAGTAAGCTGCGATCTATCACGGGCATTCTTGATGTTTTTGCAGAGTTTGCTATGATGTCAGGGTTGAAGATCAGTATGGAGAAAATCCACAATCTATTTGTCTGGGGAGTCTGTTATACCAGAGGCTCAAATCCCCTTTGACGTCGGTCGTCTGCCGGTTCGATATCTAGGCTTGCCGTTGGTCACAAAACAACTAACACTTGCCGACTGCTCTCCCTTGCTGGAACAGCTTCGGAAGCGGATAGGTTCGTGGACAGCACGTCATCTCTCTTATGCGAGACGGTTCAACTTGATATCCTCGGTGCTCTGGAGTGTTTGTAACTTTTGGCTAGGTGCTTACTGTCTACTTAAAAAATGTTTGGAGACTACTGACTCCATGTGCTCGGGATTCCTCTGGTCCGGGGTTGATTTGAATCCTAAGAAAGCTAAGGTGTCGTGGGAGGCATTTTGTAAGCCAAAAGCTGAGGGGGGACTTGGTCTGAGATCTCTACGTGAAGCCAATACTATGAGTTATTTGAAGTTAATCTGGCGTGTGGTCTCGAGGGGTAACTCTTTGTGGGTTAAGTGGGTTCATTCAAACTTACTAAAGCAGGCTTCTTTTTGGTCAGTGAAGGATACCACCAGCCTTGGCTCGTGGATATGGTAAAAGCTGCTTAAATACAGGGGTTTGGCTCGAGATTTTTGCAAAGTCGAAGTGGGAAATGGTGAGACTACTTCTTTTTGGTACGATAGCTGGTCGAACATGGGATATCTCTTGGAGGCAGTGGGGGAGAGAGGGATTATTGACTTGGGGATATCTAGGCAGAGCAAATTAGCGGAAGCATGGGATCACCGTCGTCGGAGACGGCATCGGGGGGATCAGCTCAATGAGGTTGAACAGATCTTGTACCAACTAAGGGATGTACGCTCATTAGGAGAGGATAAATTTCTATGGCGGGTAAGAATGATGTTTTTCGATCCAAGTTTTCCACATCGGATACGTAGAACCATATTAGAACCACAGCGAGTACGGTGGCTTGGCATAAGGGGGTTTGGTTCACTCACTGTACACCAAAGTTTTCCTTCTGTGTGTGGCTCGCCGTCCAAGACCGTCTATCCACTGGTGCTCGTATGATTATGTGGAATGGTGGGGCTGCGGGAATGTGTTCTTTCTGCAACTCGAGTTTAGAGACGCGTGACCATCTCTTCTTCTCATGTCCGTTTGTCTCGGATGTGTGGTCCAGTTTGGCGAAGAATCTACTCCAGACTGCTTTCTCAACGGATTGGTCTATTCTAATGGCTCACATTTCTCAATCTCAGTTGCCTCGATCAGAAGGGTTTCTTATTCGATATGTTCTCCAGGCTACGGTGTATTCAGTCTGGAGAGAACGCAATGGGAGGAGGCATGGGGAGTCGCCAACTACTGCTGCGAATTTAATTGGCTGGGTGGACAGACAGGTTCGAGATCAGCTCCTTGCAATTGGGAGAATGGGGGATCACCAGTTTCAAACAGCATTTCAGCTCTGGTTACAGTCACATATTTAGTTTCTTTAGNTCACCGTCGTCGGAGACGGCATCGGGGGGATCAGCTCAATGAGGTTGAACAGATCTNTTTTTACGTTCAAAGTTCAGGGTTTTTTAAGTCTAAGTTTCTCTTAATTATATTCTGAAACAGATGCACTAGTTGTAACAAAGTATTTTTCTTTTGAATATAATTTAACATTAAATTCAAAAAAAAAGAGAAGAGGCTGTTCAAATATTATCCAGAGACTGACGAGATACGTTTCCCCCACGGAGGCATTTGTGTTATTTCTCCCTTCGTTGAGAATTTTCTCCCACTTCCACGACGTTCGGATTCTGCTCCCAAAACCAGGACATATGGATTGCAATATCTAGATCACGCGCCGCTGAGCTTCAAGATATCCGATTTTCTAAGACGACTCGAAACCCCAAATGTTTTGCTTACCACCGCTGTTGTGGCTCTTGCGGCTCTTGTTTTATTTTCTTAGACATGAGATTTCATTAGTATTTATATCACTTGCCTAAGCGAGGTCTTAGATAGGATCATAGGAGTAGTATTTTTTTCTTTGTCCATAAAACATTTAAATTGATGCAACTGGATTACAATGCTTCTAAATTTAAGTGAATATGTTTTGGCTTGGGAGTAATCATATATATATATAAGTAAGGTTTTTGGTCTCTCCTTATTGGCTGTTTTTTATTTAATGCTTTCTAATTTTTTCAATTTTTTATTTGCTTTCTATTTATTTTATTGCTTTAAACAATATTTAAGACTCATTTAACACAATACATTTAACTCACACATTAAAATAAAATTATAACTGAAAATAAAATAAATTATGCATTACTTATATTCCACCACTCAATTTTATTCAAACACAATAAATTATAATTGTAGCTCTCTGTAACTTCCATCAATTCTTATCATATAAAGAAGCATTATCTCATTTTAGCATTCTTTTACTTTCTCATTTTCACTTCTCTCATTCTCTCATTCTCTTCCACAATACCTTAATCATTTTTTGTTTTCGATTTCTTATTTTTGTTGTATGGGTTACAAAAAACCAAATGAAATATCATCATTTAAATTTTAATTTTAGAGACTACATGATATATATTTTACATTGTTCTTATCTATATTTTACATTGTTATTTTTGTTTTATTTTTAAAGATTCATCTCCATTATCTAATTTGTTTATCCTCTTATAAGTAATCATTTTCTCCTCCTCCCCCACCAATATCAAACGTTGTTATATCTCATATGTGTTGTAAGAGTTTGATTCTATATTTTAATTTAGAAAGTATTATATATATTTAATATTGTTTTCAATTTTTAAAATTAAATTAATCTTTGGGATATTTTTATTGCATTTCATATGATTATATAAGGTTTCGTTCTCTTATTACTGGTCCATTTAGCATTTAATTTCTAAAAAATTATATTTATTTTTAATTTAATAAAAATGTAATAATGTACATTAATATGTACTTTAAATCAATATTTTACTACTAAATTATAACTGAAATTACATAAATTATGAATTGACTTTTTCCATTCATTTTCACTCAAACACACTATAAATTATATTTGAAAATCCTCTAATTAAATTATTTTAGAAATGTAACTTCCATCCTTGAAATCCTATAAATAACCATTCTCACATCATCATCATCCACCATATCACAAATTCTAAATATTTTCTTTGTTTTGTTTATGAACTTGCATGAATTCAAAACTCATGGTAAGAGTGTAATTATACATTTTGCTGGATTTATCTTATATTTTGTTCAATTTTTTTTTTTAATGTATTTCTCTCCTTATTATTTTCAATTTTCAGTTACATATGTATAATAAAAATTTGGTGGCTGTAAAAAACAATTATCGATGCAGATTCAACAACACTAATTTCAATCAAAGCCCAATGAGGGAATCAAACTAAAGAAATCATCTTCATACATGTATATATATTTTATTTTTATAAGTATGCAATGTTTTAACAAAATTAACTATTATAATAGAATTATTAAATCAAAATTTTTAACTCTCTTACCTCCAATTTTTTCTTGAGAATTTGTATACTCATCATTATATTTAGTTCTTGTAATCCAAAATATAATTATATAGTGATCATTATAATGTTTCTTTAATTCAAAATTTTGTAATTTAATGATTTTCTATATAAAAAACAATTTGATATTCCATTTCCAAAATTTTACTAGAGAGGAAATCATTAGAATTTAACCTAGCAATATAGCTTAAATTTAGGTGAATATAAAAGAGATTAAAAATAAAATTAATATTTGGAATTTTTAATTGCATTTCATATGATTTTATAGGAAATATATTTACTTGATACTTCAAAAATAATTTTGCAATTTAATTATTAAATATTTAAGGTAAATATTGAATATAATAGTAAATTTTTATTTTTATCATTAACAATATTTTTTTTACATAACTGGTATATTTTGATAATTTGAATAAATAAAATGTATTATTGATATTTAGAAAATTTGTTTGTTATATATGTAATTTTAAGGAGAATTTCAAAAATACATCTTTTAAATACTACTTTCAGAAATTCCATTTTTAAAAACTTTATTTTCTTCTCAGAAAGTTCTCATAGTTTAGTTTTTACATAAACTAAAATAAATTAACATAACTAATACAACAACCCGTGCATATGTGTGAGATATTACCTAGTGTAATCGAAAACAAGGTTAAGGTAAAGTGTGATAGAGCCTTTGTGAATCTTTTAGTTACCCCAATTGCATAAACATTATGTTTGGTGAATCTTTTTTTTTTGGGGCAAACATAACCTTGATTAAATTAAAAAGAGAGTCTTACACTCCAAGTAAGGAGGATTTTGACAGAGCCAGAACCACAAGGACTGCCTTACATAAAAGCAATAGAGATAGAAGCAAAGGAGTTAAATAACAAAGTTATATCATGGAGGATCCCTTTAAGCTCTGTATTATCTTTCTTGGCGTTGATGAGTGACACTGTTAGTTGATTAAGTCTTTGTTTTTCAATAATGGCTCCACATTTGTAGGAGTAGTTGCTTAGTTGTTGCTAAGTACACGTTCTAGTTTGTTTCGTTGTTGTAGAAAATCCTCCGTATGATAAGGAGGTGTGGTTGTTTTGCTTTGGCTATTTAAGAGCCTTATTCAATAAGATCAAGGGTAAGCTTTGGTCCAGAAACCGTTTGTTCAACAATTAACATCTGGTATCAGAGCAAAATTCCTTATTTGAGAGTTGTGAGTTTACAGAAAACTGAGTGAGAGAAACATGTCGAATGATGCAGACATGAAGGTGGTGACAACGATACCAAAGTTCGATGGAGATTTCGAACATTGGAGTATGTTGATGGATAATCTCATACGATCCAAGGAGTGGTTGGATCTAATAGAGGAAAGCTATGTCGAGCCAGCTAGAGGGGTGGTTCTCAACGGAGCACAGAGACAGGAGCTCGCTGAGAAAAAGCTCAAAGATCTGAAAGTGAAGAACTACCTGTTCCAAGCGATTGACAAGTCCATCCTCAAGACAATCATCCAGAAAAATACCGCTAAGCAGATGTGGGATTCCCTAAAATCAAAATATCAGGGAAATGAGCGTGTGAAGAGAGCTCAGCTTCAACGTCTGCGAAGAGAGTTTGAGGTTCTGGAGATGAAAGAGGCAGAGACCATCACAGAGTATTTCGGAAGAGTTTTGTTGGTGGCAACAGACATAAGGAACGTGAGAGAGGACATGCCAGACAACAAAATCGTTGAGAAGATCTTGCGAACACTCTCTGAAAAATTCACCTACATCGTGTGTTCTATCGAGGAGTCCAAAGACATAGAATATCTTTTTGTGGATGCTTTGCAAAGCTCATTGTTGTGTCATGAGCAAAAAATAGTGAAACATGCAAAAGGATCCAGCAGCAGCGACAATGTCTTGAAGGTGACCTCAGAGTTCAAAGATTGGAGTGGAACTCGAGGAAGAGGAAGAGGATAAACATCACGAGATAGAGGCAGAGGTCGAGGCAGAAAGGTTTTGACAATTCCTTGATCGAGTGCTTCAAGTGTCATAAGTTGGGACATTTTCAATTTGAATGTCATGGAGCAGAGAAGCAAGTGAATTACGTTGAATTCAAACTCCAAATCTTGGTGCACAGACAAAGCCATAAAACAACATACAAATGCTCTATGTTGTACTTCGTTTCTCTTTCTTTTTCTCTATCTTGTTCAGCTCAAAGTTTTAGATTTTATTTCTACAAGAAGATAGGTTAGTTAAAGTCACACTTTCCTCAGGATCTTTGTGTTGAGAATTGATTTCTTGATTAAATCTGCAACAAAGAGAAAGAAGAAATCAGTGAGTCGAAGAACAAAGAAAAAGAAGCAAAGCTCCGTGAAGAAGAAGAAGAAGAACTACTACTCATGGCACACGCTGAACTCAACGGCTCTAAGATGGAAGACTTGTGGTTCCTAGACAGCGGTTGCAGCAACCACATGACCAGCAACAATAAGTGGTTGTCAGAGATGGACATGAACTTTCGTCACTCTGTGAAGCTGGGAAATGGTGCTCGAATGAGGGTGCAAGGGATAGGCAGTATAAAGATCAGGGTGAATGGTATGATTCAAATCATACAGGATGTGTACTATGTTCCAGAGCTTAGAAACAATCTCTTGAGCATAGGTCATCTGCAAGAAAGGAGCCTTACAATCCTCATAAAAGATAATGTATGCAAGATCTATCACTCATCAAGAGGACTCATCGTCGAAACTGCAATGAGCACAAACTAAATGTTCATAATCCCGGCACAAGTGGTAGGAGCAGACTCTTGTCTCCAGGTTGAAGCAACGGGAGATGCTCATCTTTGGCACTGCAGATTCGGACACCTAAGCTACATTAGCTTACACATGTTGAGTCACAAGAAGATGGTTAGAGGACTTCCACACATTGAAGCAACAAAGAAGGTGTGTGAAAACTGTTTGGTGGGAAAGCAAAAGAAATGGTCATTTCCAAAGAAAAGTTCTTGGAGAGCTACAAGGAACCTGCAGCTAATTCATGCTGACATTTGTGGACCGATCACTCCTGCATCAATCGGCCACGAAAGGTATATCCTTACTTTCATCGATGATTATAGTAGGAAGATGTGGAGTTATATCATCGCAGAAAAATCAGAAGCCTTTAGCATGTTCAAGAAATTCAAAGCTAGTGTAGAGAAGGAATCTGGTGTGTCGATATATTGTCTCAAAACAGATAGAGGAGTAGAGTTCTGTTCCAATGAGTTCGATGAGTTCTGTAGGACTCATGGGATCAAACGACAACTCATTGCTGCTTACACTCCCCAACAGAATGGTGTGGCTGAAAGGAGAAATCAGACCATCATGAACCTGGTTCGAAGCACACTCACGGAGAAGAAGATGCCAAAAGAGTTCTGGGCTGAAGGAGTCAAATGGATAACATATATTCTGAATCTCAGTCTTACGACATCTTTGGAGAATCAAACACCTGGAGAAGCTTGGAATGGGATTAAGCCAGACGTGAAACACTTCAAAGCGTTTGGTTGCATCGGCCATGTTCATATACCGGAAGCAAAGAGAACCAAGCTGGATGACAAAAGCTGTAAGTGCATCTTCTTGGGTTTTAGTGAAGAATCAAAAGCTTACCGTATGTACAATCCCATTTCAAAGAAAATTCTAGTGAGCAAAGATGTTGTCTTCGAAAAAACAAAGAATTGGGATTGGGGAAGGAATGATGTGGATGCCGCAAATGCAGAGTTTAAAGTACTTACTTGGGAGAATGGCGAAGATCAAGAGGAGTTCTTAAATGAGGAGGTTCCAGCACCTGCAGACGAAGAAGATGCAGTAGATGTAGAAGAAGAAGATGCAGTATATGAGGAACCGACTGCAGTTGCTAGGAACAGACGAGATGTAAGACGCCCTGCTTACCTGCAGGACTATGAGTGTGGTCTAATCTCTGCCGGAGAAGAGTCTATGGCACTTCAAGCCATCACTGCAGTTAGAGATCCCACAACGTTTGATGAAGCAGTGGAGTTTCTGATATGGAGAGAAGCCATGAGAGCTGAGATAGACGCAATCGAGAAAAACCAGACATGGGAGCTTGTCGATCACCCTGAAGACACAAACTGTATAGAAGTCCGGTGTTGACTACAATGAAGTTTATGCACCAGTCGCAAGGTGGGATACCATTCGGATGATCATCGCAATAGTAGCATATCAGAACTGGAACATCTATCAACTTGATATTAAAAACGCATTATTACATGGAGAGTTGCAAGAGACGGTGTTCATTGATCAACCTCAAGGTTTCTTGAAGAGAGGAAGTGAAGGAAAAGTCTATAAACTGAGAAAAGCCCTCTATGGACTGAAACAAGCTCCAAGGGCTTGGTTCAGTAAGATAGAGAGTTATTTCATCAGGGAAGGATTTGAGAAGAGTGAATCAGAGCACACCTTGTTCGTCAAGACAGAAAAGCAAGGCCAAATCCTCATTGTAAGTCTGTATGTTGATGTTCTGATATTTATAGGAAATTGTGAGTTGCTGATCAATAACTTCAAGGAATCAATGAAGAGAAACTTCGACATGACTGATCTTGGCAAAATGAGATACTTTCTAGGTGTTGAGATACAACAGAAAGAAAAAGGGATCTACATTTGCCAGAGAAAGTTTGCCAAGGAAGCCTTAGAGAGATTCGAGATGAGTGCTTGCAATGGAGTAAACAATCCTATTGTTCCAGGAGTTAAACTGTCTAAGAAAGGAGAAGGAGCAGCTTTCGATACCACTCTTTACAAGCAGATGATTGGGAGCTTGATGTACCTCACTGTCACACGACCAGATCTGACATTTGTGGTGGGTCTAGCTAGTCGCTATATGGAGAATCCGACAGAGGCTCACTTTAAAGTGTTGAATCGAGTTCTAAGGTATGTGAAAAATACTGCAGAGTTTGGTATCTTGTACAAGCGAGGAGGAAACAATGGGTTTCATGCTAACACGGATAGTGATTATGCTGGAAACCTGGATGATCGAAAGAGTACCTCAGGTTATGTTTTTATGCTAGCTGGAGGTGCAGTCTCGTGGAGTTCAAAGAAGCAGTCTATCGTGGCATTATCTACTACGGAGGCTGAATACATAGCAGCTGTGTCATGTGCAACACAAGCTGTCTGGATGGCTAGAGTGCTTGAAAACTTGGAGAAAGTCTTGAAGAATGCATCACGATCAAGTGTGACAACAATTCAACCATTCAACTTTCAAAGAATCCAATTCATCATGGTCGCAACAAACACATCGAGGTTCGTTTTCACTACTTAAGGGAGCTAACTGGAGAAGGCAAAGTGAAGCTGATACATTGTGGCACACAACACCAATTGGCAGACATCATGAGTAAACCATTGAAGTTAGAGACGTTCATGAAGCTAAGGGAGATGCTCGGGTTGGTTGAAGTACCAAGATAAACTGTTCCTGCTTGCAGCAAAACAGTTTAGGGAAGGAATTTGTTAGTTGATTAAGTCTTTGTCTTTCAATAATGGCTCCACATTTGTAGGAGTAGTTGCTTAATTGTTGCTAAGTACACGTTCTAGTTTGTTTCGTTGTTGTAGAAAATCCTCCGTATGATAAGGAGGTGTGGTTGTTTTGCTTTGGCTATTTAAGAGCCTTATTCAATAAGATTAAGGGTACGCTTTGGTCTAGAAACCGTTTGTTCAACAATTAACAGACACAACAGGATTTGAGATTCCGAGAGCACCGTGAGAGAGGCAATATCCGATTACTTGTAAGAAATCTACAAGAGTTTTTCATCCGAAAGCAGTAGATTAAAAGAAAACTGATGGATCAAGTGAGTAGTAAGATTGATTAATGCTTTAATTATGTTTCCCGAAAAAAGAAAGCAAATCAGGGTCCAAAAATCGCGTGGTGAATAAAAGTCAAGATTATTAACCAAACTCTTTTTGTCTTCACGTCTTTTGTCCATGCCATTAAACCATAATCAAGGAAACGTAATTGTTAATTTAATAAATTTTCGGATTCAACAGAGTGATTTGGCCTATTAATTGGTCAAACTCTCCATGTCCCATGATTTGATTGTAATGTCTTGGTTGATTTACACATTATACACTACATACTACCAAAACTTCTAGATAAACCACACAAGTACAGTAACCATGGATTAGATGACAAAATAAAACGAAACTTTAAGAATGTTCTTAAACATGTAAGTTCGAGTCACTAGTCAAATTGTTTTGGGATAAATAAAGTAGTAAAATAGAAAAGCTAGCGAATGAAGAAGAGTTTGGAGAGGTTGATGATGAATTAGCTTAACGAGAAAATTAAATCTTGTGTAGGCAAGAAAATTTAATGTCTCGTGTTGTTGATTAACACACTTCCAAAACTTCTAGTTAAACCACAAGTAATCATGGATTTTACTTTAAGAAAGTTCCACGTTATTTGTTCGTTTTATTAATTAATCCACCCAAAAAAAAAAAAACACGACGTGGCTGTCCATTGTAACCATTTCCTCGTGCTCGGGGAATTGTTTCTTCTTTATTTAATTGTTTAAATTGACAAACATTCAAAGTTCTCAAAGTAGCAAGTTTTCATGTGATGTTGACTAATATCATTAAACATAAAACCCAACACTCAAGCGGAAATACATTTCTTTTAAAAATGTTCGATCCAAATTTTCTTTACTACATTTTTGGAGATAAATATAATAAAATAAGGACAAAAAAAAGCAAATGAAGATAGGAGAGGTCATTAAATCGTACGGCTAGAAACAGAAGTGCACAAGTCAGAACAATGGAATCGTTTACATGGAATCACACACCAAAGCATATTTTAAAATCTTTTTGAGTTTCGAACCGCTGCTTCTTCTTTATACTCTCTGCGTGATTATCGTGTGTCAGAGAACACTCAAGCTTCTTCTTCCTTGGTCCTTCTCATTCTCTAGCTTCTGTGTCTAGTTTTACATAAGCAAAATTCTAACCAGAGCCAAAAAAAAAAGGTCAGATTTTTAACCGGAAATTTAAATTCTTTTTCTTTAATTACTGATATAATAATGGTTATGGGCAGTCTGATTCTCTGTTTTGGATTTCCTATTTTTGATATGTAAAATTTTGATGTTCTTGTTCTTTGCCTTTAGATTCTAGAGATTTTATCAATCGCTAGGCGGAATTGTGTTGCTGGTTAGAAGAGACATCATTGGCTTATATTTCTGAAATAAAAATGTCTCTTTTTTTTTTTTTGAGGATGATAATAATGTTCTTGACTACACTTTACAAAATCGCAAAACATGATCAACATTGCCTAAATAGGAGAANAAAAAAAAAAAAAAAAAAAAAAAAAAAAAAAAAACTTTCATGAAAGTTCAATGCTTTCAAATTGTCTTTATCTATTAGTCCTGTGATATGGAGTGTTTTTTAAGGTAAATTTACCTCTGTTTTGAACATGAAAACTTTCTTAATTCAATGTTTTAAATACTTTTTATTTAGAGGTTCTTCTTTGTCATCTAATTCAGATAAAACTGTTGGATTAGAGATAAGAATTGATTATTAGACAAGAGAGCTTTAGTTCATACTTCTTAGAATTCTGTAAAGTGCAAAGTAGCATTTATAAGAAACACTATTATTCTCTACATTTTTACAGTATTTTTCTTTTTTTTTTTCTTTTCGATTTTCAATCTCTTGTAGGTTTTGAGAATGGATGGATCAGCGGAAGCTGCTGCTACACGGACGAGATCACTACAGATCAGTCCTGGTGATTTAGAGGCTGCTCATCTTGATGACCTCATAAGGGAAATAGAACAGAGGAGTCTTTATTACTACCAAGAGAAAAACAAGTCGTTGAGAGCTCGTTATGTCTACGGAACCATCTTCTTGATTATAAACCTATGCGCTTGGTTTATCCGTGACTACGCACAAAAGGCTCTAGCCTTGCTTCCACGTAAAAGTCATAAAACGTTTTGAGATATGTATAATAAAACGTTTGAATTTAAATATACTCTCTAAGTTGAAATCATCAAATGCAGATGTCAGTAGTTGCGGACCTGAAGGAAGTGATTGTTTCCATACGCTTGGAGTACTCCGCGTGAGTCTAGGATGTTTCGTATCCTGAAAATATGAAATCTTTTGCTGATAAGAGTCATAATGTTAAATAATTGGTAATGTTATATAGGTACCCTTGTATTGTATCCTTTAACACATAAGATATTTTACCTTGTTATGTTCCTGTCAACATGGAACACAAGGAAACTCCACGAATTTCAAAATAGTTGGCACTCGAATTACTGGAGCTTCAAGTTTCTCTTGCTTGTTTTAGCTATGGTAGCTTCTTTCTTCATACCTCAGCTTTACATCCAAATCTACGGTACGTTTCTATCTCACTGTAGTGGCTCTGTAATCTTTTCCATTTGATCTGATCGGTTTTGGATCACGACGATGATGTTTTCTTTACAGGTGAAATCGCGCGTGTTGGTGCAGGGTAATATCAACTTTTAAGCTGCTCTCTAGAGAAACACATGATTCTCATACCATTTTCTATGGTTGCAGGATATTTCTTGGTCTTCAACTTGTAAGTGTTATCGAATTCATCACTTGGTGGAATAACTATTGGATGCCACATGACCAAAGTAAGCATAGGTAAGCAAGTCTCAATCATTTACAAAGTGTTGTATCTATGTTGATATATCACTTGTTAGTTAATACTGTATATGTTTTCTGCAGCTGTTCTTTTGGATTGGTCATGTCAACAGTATTCTACATTGGTTCTGTTTCCGGGATCGCAGTGATGTACTACTTTTATGCTGCTTGTGTCCTCAATATGTTCTTCATCTCATGCACTGTTGTTATTCTAACCGTTATGATGGTTATGTCCTTGCATTCAAAGGTACTACATTTCCAAACTTTTGCTTGATGATATTGATAACAAAATGATTGATCTCTGCTTTGAATTCTGATGCTTTGCATTTGAGGTGAAGAATAAAGGACTTTTGTCTTCCGGGATTATGGCTTCCTACATTGTCTTCCTATGTTGGTCTGCGATCAGAAGGTAAAGAAAGAACCAATATCAGACTTTTGTTTGGTTACTTCTTCTTCAAAGCATTACTAAAAGTACAAGTTCTGTATCAGCGAACCTTTACATACAAAATGCAATGCGCAGACTCAAAACGGTCATACTGATTGGGTTACAATACTGGTAAGAGCTCAAAGCCTCTTCTTAAGTTCTTTCTTACTTAGAAATTTTATCTAACTTTTGTTCTTTTTCCTTTGTTCAGAGTTTCCTTATAGCTATAGGCGCCATTGTGATGGCAACATTTTCAACTGGGATCGATTCAGAATCCTTCAGGGTAAGTTTACATTCTCAATCTCAGCTTTAAAAAATCAATATTTTTCGGCAAGAGACATTTTAATCTTGATTACAGTTCGAGTTCCGTAAAGATGAAGCTAAAGAAGAAGAAGATATACCATATAGCTATGGATTCTTCCACCTTGTGTTCTCCTTAGGAGCAATGTACTTTGCCATGTTGTTTATTAGCTGGAACCTTTCACATTCATCTCGAGAGTAAGGAAACAATTCCCATCTGCATATTCCCATCTGAAACAACAAAACTCAGAATCATGACTGTGAAGTGTATTATTTATGTAACACACACAGATGGAGCATTGATGTTGGGTGGACAAGCACATGGGTGAAGATAGTGAACGAGTGGTTTGCTGCAGCGATTTACCGTAAGTTAGCTCTTGATCTAACAGATGTTCCTTATACCAATTAGGTAAAGTGAAGGCCATATTTGTTTACTGAGTTTGGGTTTTTATGGGTTTGATACAGTGTGGAAGTTGATTTCTCCTATTGTGAGACAGCCTAGAGTTTATGAACAACCTCAGCCAACAGCAGCAGAAGTGGACAGATAGATTAGATGAAGTGAAAATGATATGATCACATTATTGCTAGAAGTTTTGAAGTTAATACAGAATCATTGAGGTCATTAATTCTTTATAAACTTGTTCTTATCAAGTTCATTCATTAAACATAATCCAATGTACATCCTATGATGAAGTCAGAGCAAAAGGAAAGATTCTACTAGATTAGATTCTTTGATCCTTGAAACTGTGCTTAATCGCAATGTGGATTTATGTAAACAGAACATGAAAGAGTAAGGGGGAAACGAATGAATCCGAGGTTAATCATATTTTCTTATCAGATCAAACCAGCGAACGTTGGACAAGCAAAAAGCGAACCGAGACCAGCTTATTTTGGTCGTAGCAAGATCATAAACACCGGTACTACCTTTAAAGGTTGGCTTAGACACAGGCGGCCAAACATCAGCAGCAACGAAATAGATATAATTGTTGCTGTTGATGAACCCATCACCAAAAACCAACAACATCTCATCTCATCATCATCATCATCTAAAGAACTAGAAAGTTATCTACGCAGATGTCTGGGTTATAAAATCAAATATTTTGTATGTAAAATAATTTTTTCATTAAATTATATATAAAATATACATGAAATTATTTATATATGCATTCAAAAGAATTTAAATATATACATTTATAAGTTTATAATTATGAAGTGTGCATGTTAAAAGAACAATTTTCACAAATTGCATAAAAATAAGTTTTCGTTTTAAATTTAGCACATCATTTTAAAAATTTTTAAAATACTAAAATTGCATCATACTTTTAATCGTATACTCTAAATAATAAATCATATCTCTTCAAAATTATACCTTAAATATAAAATAGAAATTCAAACCAAAAAAAATATAGATAACCATTGGAAATGGTGTAAGCTTTTTTTTGGCATAATGACAGATATTAGCAAGGGTTACAGGAAAATAGACATGAGGTATGATTGATAACTCAAACAATACCAGTGCGATATAAAAGTAGTCTTGTTTTTGTACAAGTTAATCTACATGTTAATTTATACCACTTTTAACGATTGACATATATCTATAATAAAAGTATTGAGATTACAATATGTACACACACATATATATATATATATATATATTAAATATTTTCAATAGGTCTTGGTAATGTTTTATGTGTAATGCGAAAGGATGTTGTAAAGTTTGGGAAGTGATTTCAAAAAAGCATAAAGAAGTACGTGATTTTTTTATCATGTATATATGCATTACACGGTAAAATTAGGCAAAGTAAAATATTTTTTGTAATGGGGATAAAAAACTTTTAAAAACGAAAAAGAAAGCAAATTTACGAAACATAAACTTAGAAATATATTGTAGTTGAAGATCAGAGGACCTAAGAGAGGAATCTAAGGGACTTACAACCATAATATTATGAGAGAATGTTCAAAGCCAAAGAGATTGTGCTTTAGCATTGGGCTCATCTTCATCACTGAAGACTTCCAACTATAGTTTGAAAAGAAAAATACATTACAAAACAATGCAAAAACTTTAAATCATGACTATCATAAAACATAATCCTTTGAAAGAGGCTAATAAATATTGACAAGCCTCTCATACAAAAAAATAATCATTGACATTTTTTTTTAAATGATTTCTTCAAATAGTCATCGATATATTAATCTGTTAATCATCATACTGCAAGACATCATTATTTGTTTAAATACTTCATAAGACAAAAATAAAATAAAGTACCATGGAAAAATGATGGGAAAAGAAAAACATATAGTGCATGATCGTTTTTTTCGTTATTAGTCATGTGAGCATTAGATCTTATATAATACACTACACATTTTATAAAGTTTGTAAGAAATTCCATTGACACATTATTCTGAGTAAATACATTCATGACAATAAATACAGTTATAAAGTATAATAATTGTAATTAATTATGTCATATGCATTATTGCAACATGAATACTTTGAACAAAAGAAAACGTCCACATATAATGTCTTAAAGGTTATTGATTGAGCGAAGTAAATATAACCTAAAGAAACTGAACAAATAAAATGTCTCAAATTAAAATATGTGTGTAGACAATTTAGTTTTAGATTAGCAATAATGTGTCTTTTATTTCATTAAAATTGAAAACAAAATGACACATGTTAATAAAATAGAGTGGTGCCAAATGACAATTTCTCAGAACTCTACTTTATTATAGTTTAATATATAGTATATATTGACATGTGAAACCGATAAAAATAGTTAATTAATAAAGTTACGATTGTGATTTAAAAATTAGTGAAGAATTTATAAATCGTAAAAACAAAATGGAATAAATATATTCTTGTAAAGTAGATTACTTTTTCTTTAATAAAAGTAAACTATTAAGATCTTTATGAAATAATACTAAATAAAAAACCAAAAATAATTAAAGATTTGGTAAACAAAGAGTAAAGAAATTTAAAGGAAAATTAGTGAATAATTTACAAATTGTTTAAATTAAAAGAGATATATTCTTGTAAGATGGATTACATTTTTTACCAAAGTAAATTATATAGAGTATTGCTATGAAATAATACTAAATAATACAAACCCAAAAGAATTAAAGATTTGGTAGAAGATAAAAGAAATGAACACTTTTCTAAGTAAACTATGATTTAACCCGCGGTATACCGCGGGACTATAATTCATAAAATCTAAATTTTATGTTGTATTGGTTTGTTATTTTGTTATTGTTTTATTAATTTTTAGATTTTTTTAGTTATCAATATTTATTTGATTTACCGAGACGATTTTAATTTTTTATATATAACTTTATGTTTTTTTAAAATAAAATGATTAAGTTTTTATTTTATTTTTAATATAGATGTTAAAATATTATTTAGGTTTTGACCTGTGGTCCACCGCATAATTGTGTTTTTTTATGTAGAACAATATAGAGATATGTCGGAAGTAATTTTTTAAAATTGTTAATAAATATATAACATGAGTAGAATATGCAAGTTAATAAATTTAGAACTCATATGACAATAATTTTAAACCTAGCATGTACTATTGAATCAATTGAAAATGTAAAATAGTCTGCTTTAATAAAACAAAACTAACGTTCCAAATATAAATTATCACCAAACCCACGTTAGAAACACCAACATCACTTATGATTTTTAAAAGCTTTCATTCTTATAATCAAAGATTTTCTCCCTCATTTACTTCTTCTTCCCGACCTCCTCTTCTAATTTTCTGCATTTTTTTTTTCATTTTTGTTCTTAATTTCATCGGTCCCTTAATCCCATCTTTCATCAACATCTCAGCGCTTAATCAGGGATTAAGCTCCAATTTGGCGGAGTTTATAACATTTTTCTAATCTCAATCATATGGATGATTTTAGGAAACTAACTCATTTTGTCGATTTCACATAAATTGATTATAGTTTTTTTTGCAAATATGTAGAGATCAATTTTGTAAATAAAATAACTTTCTTTACAAAAAATGAAATTTATTTTTTGCAAAAGAAACAAAATTATCAAAAAAATACAATTTTTTAAAATTTAGTTTTTTTTGTTGTAAAAATATTGTCACGCAGTGTACCGCAGATTAAAATCTAGATTAAGCAGAACTTTATTAATGTCAAAATAATTATGGCGATTGTAAATTTTTTGTTATGGAAAATCGATTATATCCTTTAAATTTGAGAGATTGTATCATCTCTAAAGATAGTTTTGGATATTTTATGGGAATAAAATTTAATGGGTAGAGTAATTTTTGGAAAAATCAAAATTTATAGATGTTGTCTAGATTTTATACGAATAAACGTAACAAAATTGGTTTGATTTAAGATGTTTTAGGAAATGAGTTTCTGTGCAATGTTATTTTTGGAAATTGTTTAGGGGTTAATGTTGTAAAAAAAAATTTAATAAGTAAAACTTAAAGGACATAACACAAAATATACTTCAAAAATGTTAATATAGATAAATTTACATTTAGAGGATCAAACTTAAAATTAATATAAAGTACATGTATCGCAAAAATAGAATACCAAATGTCGCATCCATAGGCAAAGTTAGAAAAAACCTTATCGTATATAAATATTATATAAGATACACTCTTTCCCATTCGGTTCCTTCAACATACTTTAAGCATATCCAGGAAAAAACCACCGCGGAATCTCCGAGTAAGCATCACCTATTTGTTCATACCATGTGACCGTACTTGTCGTAAGATGGAACACACCGCAATGTTTTTGATCTAGCCAAAGATCATCTCCAACAAAAAAGATGGAACCACCATCATCGACAGATGTTCTTACAGTGACTCCATGACCAAAAATCAACATCTCATCTCCAAGAGAGTCTACTCTTTCCCATTTCCCAATATCAAAATCCATCTTAAAGATTTGAAACACATACTTGTCTTTGCACACTCTAGAGCTCTGAATGACCATAACCTCTCCCTTGTTCGTGACCAGTAATCTCCTTTTCCAAATGCTTTCCGTCAGTGCCATCCAGTGCCGGCTGAAGGTTTTTAGGGGGTCCCTAGGCAATTTTTTTTTGAATGAAACACCAATTTTTATTTTTAACCTCTGTTATATGTTAAAAAAATATGGATTTCATTTTGATAATATATAAACACTTGATAAGATTATAAAAATTTATTTTCATTCTACGTTGGAGTAAGTTGAGATAATTATAGAAGATAGTAAAAATAAATCATTAAAACATATTTTAATGAATTATTTTTGTGTTACAAATTTTGTTTTTGCCTCTTTTATCTTACATTATTTTTTTGTGCCCATTTATCTTCTATTATTTCTTTTTTTGTATCTCTTTATCTTGCATTATTTATTTATTTTTGTCTCTTAATCTTACATTATTTGCATGAACCGGGCGGTCGCACCCCTTGTCCCTTATCTAAGCGGGCACTGGTGCCATCTCGAAGCTGAACCGATGATTAAGATAAGGGTTTTCGAGGGACTCTCTCGAGGAATCTCCAGAGACGTAGTGCTCAAGAGTAAACACATAAAGCTTATTATCCTTAAACGCCATATCACTACACTTTGTGCCTTAAAGATTCCTTCGCCATGCTTCATCTCCTTTCTTGAACGTGAACAAGAAGTTTCGTTTGTAAGCCCAAGCGACGACATAATCCCTTGTTCTCTCGTTAATCCACACAACAGCTGATCCTGATACCATGTCCCCACGATCGATGTAGTACTCGCACTCCTCTAAGTCGTCATTATCTTGTTCGATCCCAAGAAACGATAACTCCAGAGGCGGGAGGTGAATCTTTTCCTTAGTAAACACGTTCAAAAGATTGAAATTTAGACGAAGATCTGCCACCAGGAGCCAGTTGTTGGAGACAGCGATACAATAGGTTTTGGTTTTGGAATACTCTGATAAGTCGAGTTCGGGATGTTCGAATTCTCGGATCTTGTCGTCATCTTCGGGATCGTATAACAAACTAGAGTTCTTTCTCAATAGAATTCGCCATGGATACAGAGTTCTCTTACATGTTGCGGACACGACGTACCAGTTTGAGCAGACTGTTCTTGTTCGATGAAAATCCTTATTGTTTAAGATTTTGAAGATCGATCGCAAGAGATCCGGACAAAGATTTGACCAATCATGATTTTCAGACATTGTCGTCCCACGTAAAAGAAAAAGAATTCATATGAATGTAAAATAATTTAGGGTTTGGTTTGGAGAGACGAGAGAACTATTAGAGGATGTATCCAATCAAACATAACAAATTCTACGTTATTAAATCATAGATTTTAAAGAATCCTAAGAAAATTAATGTTATTAAATTAGTGATTTAAAAATTTACTTTAAAATACATCTATTGTTTAAAAACTTTATATTATAGAGAAATTTCTTAGTTAAGTCTAGATATAATGGTATCAAATGAGATTTGATTTTTTTTTCTACAATATAATAAAATCATAACAAGTTCTCCAAAATCATCAAAATCAAATCATTTAAATTTTAAAACATAGGACTGAATCTATTAATATTTGTGTCTTTGGAATATTGAAAAGTCTCTGCCCTAGACTGCAACAAACTTCAAATCATGACTATGAAACTGTATCCTTACAGATTGAGAACTGATGGGTAGACAAGCACATGGGTGAGGTTAGGAGATGAATGATTTGCCGCAGGAATATATATTTATAAAACAAAAAATGAGACTATGAAAGATAGCCATTTTTTAATATTGATTTTGGGGTTTGAATACAGTTTGGAAGTTGATTTCTCCTATTGTGAGACAGCCTAGAGTTTATGAACAGCCCTGATCAGCCACAACACCATAAGTCAGCACATAGATAGATGAAGTCAACCTTGCTCAAATTTTTGAATTTACGTTCTTTAAAAGTTTTGCTTAGCAAGTACTTTCATAATACAATTCCAATAAGAACATAATCCACCTCTGGTGAAGTCAGAACAAAATAAACGTTTCTTCATTCTTGACTACTTCAACTAGATTGAAGAGATGCAAAAGTCACATAGATACTATGATTCTTGAAAACTGTGCTTAACTAATTAAAGTTGTGGATGTACATATATGTAAGCAAGACATCAAAGAGTAATGAAATAAATAAATAGAAATAAAATTGGAAACTAAAAAGAAACCGCGGTTGATACATTCTTATAAGATCCCTGGAACAATCCAGCGAAAGGGAATGCTGGAAATGTAACAATAAGGTAGAGGTAGAGTCCATCCTAAATTGGTTGTTGCAAGATCAAAAGCACCGGGACTACTTTGAAGGTCGGCCTGAGGCGGCCAAACATCATCAGGAACGAAATAGATGTCTCCTCCACGAATCTCTTCTTTACCTGATGCTACTGCCAATGTGATCCCATCACCAAAAACCAATATCTCATTGCCCAGAGAATCTACTCGTTCCCATTCCTTGCCTTGTAGATTCATCTTAAAGATGTAGAACAAACGTTTCTCTTGGTACTCAAGGACTTCTTTTAAGCTCAGAATGATTAGAACATCTCCTGAAGTCGTGATCGCTAATCTCCTCTTCCAAATGAATTCCCACGGTTTCGGATCATAGTTAAACGGATGATTCAAATAAGGGTTTTCTTCGATGATCTCTACCGGGGTATCACCAGCGTAATCAAGAATCTTGATGTGATGATCAGAAGTATAAACACAGAGCTTTTGGTCCTTGTAAGCCATATGTNTGGCCTGAGGCGGCCAAACATCATCAGGAACGAAATAGATGTCTCCTCCACGAATCTCTTCTTTACCTGATGCTACTGCCAATGTGATCCCATCACCAAAAACCAATATCTCATTGCCCAGAGAATCTACTCGTTCCCATTCCTTGCCTTGTAGATTCATCTTAAAGATGTAGAACAAACGTTTCTCTTCGTACTCAAGGAATCCTTTTAAGCTCAGAATGATTAGAACATCTCCTGAAGTCGTGATCGCTAATCTCCTCTTCCAAATGAATTCCCACGGTTTCGGATCATAGTTAAACGGATGATTCAAATAAGGGTTTTCTTCGATGATCTCTACCGGGGTATCACCAGCGTAATCAAGAATCTTGATGTGATGATCAGAAGTATAAACACAGAGCTTTTGGTCCTTGTAAGCCATATGTAAACACTTTGTTCCTTCAAGGTGCCACCAAGAATCATCTCCTTTCTTGTATGAGAACAATTACTGATGAGCATTGTAAATCCAACTAACGACAAAATCTTTCGTTTTCTCATCGATCCACAAAACAGCCGTCTCGATATACCTGTTGATGATCGTCTCACGATCTAACCAAGAGTGTTCGAGGAATAACCCACCATCGTCTTTTCTTTGGAATCTCACTTCACCTCGGAGTGATAGAGACGGAAGATCGATTCTCTCGCAGGTAAACACGTTCAAGACGTAGAAACCGAGACTCGGATTCATCATCAGTATCCAGATACCGTAACTCGCGAGGCAACGGCTCTCGGACAATATGTTTCCGAGACATCTTGTCCTGTAAGTCTTTCCTTCTCGAGGATCTAACAGCTTACAAGAGGTTGTGTCAGACAACTTAGTGAACAGATCATTGAAAGGTTTCGAGACGGAATATATTTCCGGGAAACGTATCAGCCATGGATACCTATTCCATGATGCTGCAACGCATGATGTCGAAGCAGAGTACCACTTTGAACAAACGGTTCTTGCTCGATGAAAATCTGAACAGCTTAAGCTTTCGAAAATCAATTGCATGGTATCGGAACACATCTCCGACCAGTCGACGTCTCCTGGAGACGTCATCTCTTCTTCTCTCTGATTCTCTAACTCTTAGGTTCCTCGTCTACCAGACTACCAAGTTAGGTTAAGCCTACCTTTCTATCTATTCTAATAATTTACTTTTTCTATATATTTGTTTTTTGGTAGTTACTAATTTACTTTTTCTATTGGTCAAGCGGAATAAAATATTTGTATAATCAACTGTATATGTTTGGTGGGATCGGAATTTTAATTTTGCAACAAAAATAAAATAAATAAAAATAGTCTAGCAAAAAAAACCATCGCCCAGTCACCTCCAAAAGACTATGACGTACTGGTTTAGCCAACGTGATTGTACTTGTCGCAAGATTGAACACATCGCATTTCTTTTGACCTGGCCAAAGATCATCTTCAACAAAAAAAAAAAGATGGAACCACCATTGATATATGTTCTTTGTGTGTCTCCAGACCAAAGGTAACCAACCATATCATTTTTTCCAAGAGAATCTACTCTTTTCCACTTCCTCCTACTCTCAAGATCCATCTTAAAGATTCGAAACAAAAACTTCCCTTTCTTGTACCATCCTGAATTATGAATGGCCCATAACATCTCCAGATTTTGTAATCACTTCTCCCTCTTCGATGTCCCTCTTTCAATAACCAAACGTGAAGAGTACACTAATTTTGAAAGTTTTAAGTTTTGAAAAGCAATTATGATAGTTCTGTTCCATACACGCATTTAAGAGGATCAGTTGTAAGATTTGTATAAGAACTTTTATCAACCAAAGATTCATTAAATTTAAACCACAATTCCCTAGAAACATTGTATTAATCCGCAAAATAAAGATAACCATAAAAGCTTCAGCCGCAAAATAAAGCTTACAACCATCACAATACTTGAACAAATCCAAAGAAAAAAAAAGTAGCCAAAACAAACAACTTGGCAAGTTGGCTCTGCTTCAGCTGCTGAATCCCTCTGAATCAAGACTTAGACCAAATGAGAAACCAATC
>NC_025700.1:3258619-3282720 GCF_000633955.1 Camelina sativa
CACCATTGATATATGTTCTTTGTGTGTCTCCAGACCAAAGGTAACCAACCATATCATTTTTTCCAAGAGAATCTACTCTTTTCCACTTCCTCCTACTCTCAAGATCCATCTTAAAGATTCGAAACAAAAACTTCCCTTTCTTGTACCATCCTGAATTATGAATGGCCCATAACATCTCCAGATTTTGTAATCACTTCTCCCTCTTCGATGTCCCTCTTTCAATAACCAAACGTGAAGAGTACACTAATTTTGAAAGTTTTAAGTTTTGAAAAGCAATTATGATAGTTCTGTTCCATACACGCATTTAAGAGGATCAGTTGTAAGATTTGTATAAGAACTTTTATCAACCAAAGATTCATTAAATTTAAACCACAATTCCCTAGAAACATTGTATTAATCCGCAAAATAAAGATAACCATAAAAGCTTCAGCCGCAAAATAAAGCTTACAACCATCACAATACTTGAACAAATCCAAAGAAAAAAAAAGTAGCCAAAACAAACAACTTGGCAAGTTGGCTCTGCTTCAGCTGCTGAATCCCTCTGAATCAAGACTTAGACCAAATGAGAAACCAATCTCCTTAACAAAGCCTCAAGCATATCCTGGAACAAACCAGAAACTCTTCACGAACGAAACATCTAATGATTTAGGCCTTCTTATTGCACTTGTGGCAAGATCAAACACACCACATTTAGGTTGTATATCATAATCAAGACTAACTACTGGCCAAAGATCATCATAGCGTAAACAGATTGAATCACTCTTGATTCCCAAACCATTAATATCCTTAATAGGTGCTCTTTCTGTGACCCCATGACTAAATATCAACATCTCACCACCAAGAGAATCTACTCTTTCCCATTTACAACTTCCCAAATTCATCTTATAGATGTAAAACAAACGTTTATCTCCTAACCCCTTCAAGCTCACGATCATCAAAACCTCTCCAGAGTTCGTAACCGCTACTCTCTGCTTCCAAATGTGTTCCCCACGTTTGGAAACAGAGCGAAAGCTAAACAGATGGTTACGATACGGATTCATTTCCACAATCTCCTCAGGCAAATCACCAGATAAATCAAAAATCTTGATGCTGTTATCAGCAGTATACACATAAAGCTTGTACTCCTTATCAAACACCATAGAAACACACTTTGCGCCTTGGAGATTAGACCATGAATCATCTGCTCTCTTGTATGTGAACAAGTAATGTTGTTTGACACTCCAAGCTACAACGTAATCCCCTGTTCTCTCATTTATCCAAAGACAAGCCTGTTTCTTGGTAGAAACCATGTCCGTACGCTCGATGTAATGTTTCCACTCAACTCCTTTATCAACTCTCTCTTTTCCCAGAATCGATGACTCCATCGATGGGAGATCGAATCTTTCACGAGTGAACACGTTTACAAGATAGAACCCTAAACCAGAATCAACCATCAAGAACCAATTGCTGCAGCTAGCAAGTACGTACCTTTCTGAAAACTCGGCTCCTGGATGTTGGATTTCGTGTGTTTGTTCTTCTCCCGGATCGAAGAGTAAAGCAGAGTTCTCGTTGAAGACGACTCGCCATGGATACAGAGGTCGCTTACAAGTTGTGGAAACTGTGTGCCAGTTTGAGCAAACGGTTCTCGCTCGGTGATAGTCCTTGTAGTGTAATCTTTCTAGTATCGATCGCAAAAGATCGTGACAAAGCTTTGACCAATCATAACAAGTTCTCGATCGCGACATTGTCGTCTCTTTCAGATCATTCCGACTCGCACAAAAACAGAGTATGTTATGTATCGAGAGACGACGATTAAATGGGTTTAGGGTTTCTAAACCAAAGGAAACGTTTAATGGGCTTAGGCCCATATTGGATGAATAAAGCCCACGAACTAAAACAAGCGTATTAGGTAACTTATATCATACGGTATCAACTGAAATCTTATTTAAGCAATGTTACAATCAAATACTTGATAAAACCGAAAACAGAGACTGAGGAAGTGAGTTTCTTACGAAAGCATATGAAGACTAATTAGCATATCCTGGAACAAACCAGCAAATTTTGGAAGACAGATCTTCTAATCTTGTATGCCATGTGATTGTACTTGTGGCAAGATCGAACACACCGCAAACTGGTTGTCTCTTCATTGTGTTATCAAACAAATGGTCATCATCAAGGAAACAGATTGAATCACTCTTGATTCCTCCGCCACTAATATCCTTGACCGGTGCTCTTATTGTGACCCCATGACCAAAAATCAACATTTCATCTCCCAAAGACTCTACTCTTTCCCAATCGCCAATCTCAAGATTCAGCTTGAAGATGCTAAACTTTGTATCATCTAACACTTCTAAACTCAGAACGATTAAAACCTCTCCTTCTCTTGTGACCGCAAGTCTCAACTTATAGATCGTATCTACGAAGCGAAAAGGATGACTAAGATAAGGGTTTACTTCCTTGGTTTCTTTAGGGCAATCTCCAGAAAAATCAAGAATGTTGATGTAATGATCAAAGGTATAGACATAAAGCTTGTAATCTTTATAAGCCATGTCCTCACACTGTGTGCATGTGATACTCCATCGCTTATCATCATCATCATCATCATCATCATCATCATTTCCTATTTTCTTGTATGAGACGATATAGAACTGTTTGATAGTCCAAGCAACGACGTAATCTCCAGTCCTCCCGTTTACCCACAGAATAGCCGGTTTTTCAAACCTAAAATCGTTCCATGTCAAGAGAAACTTGGTGCCGTAGAGCTCAAGGAAGTATCCAAACTCGTCATTTCGTATGAATCTAAAAGGACGATCACCACGAAGCGATGATTCTAATGAAGGGAGTTTGATACTCTCGCGAGTAAACACGTTCAAAAGGTGGAAATCTAGACGAGGATCTACGACTAGTATCCAATTCCCGTAACTAGCGAGACAATGGATTTTGGATAAGTCGATTCCTAGAAGATTTTTTGTGTAGATCTTGTCTTGTAATGGATCAAACAAGACAGAGTTCTTACCTCGGAATACGATTCGCCATGGATACAGAGGACATGTCTGAGATACGGCATACCAGTTTGAGCAAACTGTTCTTGCTCGATGAAAATCTAAGCAACTTAAGCTTTCGAAGATCGGTCGCAAAAGATCAGGATAAAGCTTTGACCAACCATTATCATCTCTAGACATTTTTCGTATTGCATTTTCTGGAGGCGTGCGACTAATTACATTTTAGGGTTTTTTGTTTTTTCTCGTGTGAAAAAAACGAATCACCAATTCGGATATTTCGGTCATATCCGAACAAACCAAACAAATACTACAAAAAAGAGAAAAACTGATTTAAAAACGATTTTATTTTTAAATAAATAAATAACCAATCTAAGCAACACAATGGAATCAAATTTGGAGCTGTAGTCCTACCATTCAAAACTACTATAGACTAGGAAAAAACAACCTCACGGAACAATTGCAATCGTTTTGAATCACCAACGATCGAGTAGGAACATGGCCACGATAAACATACTTGTTACTAGAGTAATAAATCGAGTTTGGCTTGGTGCCATTAACTGCAGCTGGTATAGTCACACCAAGATCCATAATCCAAGACTCATCCCCTTATGACACCACAGGTTCCCATCGTATACGATTTTATATTTTAATGTCCTATCCATCATAATTAAATTATGTTTTTAATATTCAGTTATGTCGTAAATTTCAAATGTATAATAGTTATTAAAAATAATTATGTTGCTAGGCTTCTAGAAACGATGTATAGTATACTCTGCTACAAATCGATTTTTAGATTACTCACACAGAGTTAACTTTCAACAACTCATAAGCAGGGTTCCTCATAAGCATCATCAAAGTCACAATAAGCAAAGAAGAGATGGAAAAGAGTTTAGAAATTCGCAGGACTGTCATCGAGTTGCTTCTCATCTTCAATCTCAACCTCCAAAATCTCAGGGATCCTCTGTTTCATGTAGTTACCAATCCGAGCTAGAACCATTGCACGTGTGTGCCAAAACTTGCCTCTTAAACTTATCTTTACGAATGGTCCGTCTAGTTCCACTAACTCTACTTGTCCCGTTATCCCAACCGATGAGTCGAACAGTTGTGCAAGCTGCCGTACATAAACCAAAACGTTCTTATCGATCAAAGATTCGTAAATTCGGAACTATACATAGGAAACAAATCTTTAGTTTAGTTCTGTTAAAACCTGGAAAACTAAGATTACTTCCTCTACAAGCAACAACAATGCTCTGTTTTTTCCCAAGCAGGAAGTAAACCAAACCAGAAAGGTTGGTGCAATTCGGTTTAATTGAATACCGGTTCTGAACCATACCAATTTAGAATTGGGCAAAAACGGTTAGAAAAAAAAAAGCGAATTACCTCGATGCGAGCTTCGGATAGTACCAGATGGATATTATCCTCCGTCAAATCCAGTGGAGGAAGCGAAACTCCGCCGCCGGAAACTGCTTCCGCCGTCGTTAGTGTTCTTGCTCTTGATTTCTCCGATAAGATCATTCCCAAATACACAGGCTTCCTCATACTAACATTTCTGAACCGTAGAGCAAGTCCGATGCAGTAAGATACTGAATTCACGGTTTTGTGTGGTTGAAAATGCGGCGGAGCCGTACGGTGGTTGATCGGAAGGGCCACCAGTCCCATGGCCACTCTGTACCGCAAAAATCTGACGAAACTGGTAAAGGACTTATGTGGTTTCTGATAATGTTGACGATTACGTGGCGAAATCTGAACCGTTTACGTCAGATGAAATCTATAAATATATGGGCTTAAGATTACGAAACAGCATGGGCTTCTAAGTAATTATTTAAAAGCCCATACAGTGATGCCATCTTTTTTACATTTTTTTTAGGTTTTTGATAAATTGCAATTTTGTTTGGTTCTCTCTCTCACAAAGTGACCTGTCACAAGAAATGTTACAATTAAAAAATTTGTAAGTTACTGTTCTAATGGAAACAGTTCTACAACTTTAAGGATTACGTTTAAGAGTTTTGACCAAGATATATATGGCTTCACGTAATGAATCAATCACCCAGAAATCCATTATTTTGTAACGTTGTAGAAACCAAGAAACAAAGAATGGTGAAATAAGATCTCTACTAGATATCATTCCAAAAGAAAGAAAGAAAGAAAAAAAGATCTCTACTATATAGATACAACAAATATAGTGTTATTGAATGATGGAGTATTTGACAAGTCACATGGTTACAAATGGCATAGTGGAAATATGGGATTTGAGGTGACATGGACATGTGTGGGGTTGCATTATCCACCATATATATCGTTCACACGCTTGTGGGTCTTACAGAGAGACGTACGAATACGTATGTACGTGTATTGTATACATGAAACGTGTGAATTCGTATATGTTTATGTATATATATTTTTTTGAATAAAATGTTAAATTATACTCAAAATAAAAAGTTAGAACGTTTTTACAACTCGTGCATTAGTTTTTGATAGCATTAGATTGCATTAGATAAACATTGAAACAATGATGCTAGATCCTAGAATATAACCATAACTGAAAAGCTGCGTCATATCTTTGATCCCCCATTATACCAATAGCAAGAAACTGATCTCTGATTTGCCGATCAACCCACCGAATGATGGTATCAACAGGCGTCGATGCTTCACCATGCTTGCGACCATTCCGTTCCCGCCAAACCGTATAGATCACAACTTGGAATAAGTAGCGAATAAGAAACCCTTCCACCAGCGGAACATTAGGATCAAATACGTAGTCTAGAAGGGAACTCCAATCTGTGGTAAACCGAGCCTTCATCAAACCCGTAGCAAGGACCGACCATATGTTAGCAACAAAACCACATGCAAAGAAGAGATGGTCCCTTGTTTCCATGGTAAGTTGACAGAACACACAAGTACCCGCAGAACTGCCATTCCACATAACCATACGTGCACCCGTCGAAAGACGGTCAAGAGCCGCCAACCATACACATAACGAGAACTTGGGAGTCGAGTGACGAAACCAAACTCCCTGGTGCCAGGCCACAATACTAGAAGTAGTGCGTACATGGTTCCAAGTATCCCGAGTCACAAACTTCGGACGAAACATATCGTTTTCTCTTTCCAAAGCACCCGATCGCCATGCGTCTGACGTTGTTGCCACTGAAGTGACAAAGCATCTTCTACCGCATTGAGATGATCAGCCCGGTGTCTCCGTTGTCTACGTCGAGTCCACACCTCCGCCACTGTGCTTTGCCAACCAATCCCCATATCCAAGACACCACTAGGTCCCACCACATCAACAAACCGACCCATACCAGACCAATTATCAAACCAAAAAGATGTGCTCTCCCTATTCCCCACTTTCACCTTACAAAAAGGTCTTGCTAGATCCCGATACTTAAGTAATTTTGTCCATATCCAAGAACTCAGACTTGTCGTACTCTTTAGGGACCAAAATGAAGCTTGCTTCAATAAATTCAGATGAACCCATTGCACCCATAAGGAATCACCCTTTGACACTATTCTCCAAATCAATTTTAAACAACAAACAAGGTTAGATGCATCATGCATGGATATATTCGTCTGTACATTATATATTCGTCCGTCTTTCATCATCAATTCGTCTTGCTTCACACATGGTCATTCAAAGCCTTACACTGCGAATGACTTTGCAAATAAAGAATGGAGCAAGCTAACAAGAATTTGTATTAAAAATTTAAAATAATGCACAATTCATGGTGGTATATATTAGATGCATCATGCATGGATGATGGATCAACCATTAGATATTTTTCGAATACAATCAAAGAGAGAACTGCATATCCGTTTATCGATGATGTATAGCTATAATAATCGTTCTTTCCAATGATAACATTTTATATTTATGGATTATATATTGTATACTTAAGATTCGTGTTGATTACATACATCATATCTCAACAATTTTATACAAGTTTTTCTTAAGTTTACTAGAAAACCACTACTTGTTTTTGTATATATGTGTATATGAAATGTAATAAGATAAACAAGTGGGCGATCCGCTCTTAAAAAAATGTATTATATAAAATAAAACAATTAAATCCTTAACTTATTGACGCCTGTTGAGTCAAAGCTTGGGAGATCTAATCTCCAAGGGCTTCTGAGCAACTTCGACTAAAAATGTTCTAAGATAACTCCCAATAACTTGATTAATCATATATATTGCTTCTTCTAAGTTCTAACTAACATTTAACATAAATTATTGTCAGTTTTTAATATCATTATATTGTTATTATTATTGTATTATATTCCTATTTGAATACAGCGCTGCGTAACCGTTGGACTGTTGTAGTGTAAACAAGTTTTGTTTAATGAGTTTTTATTGCTTGAGATTCGATAACATTTAAAGTGTTATCTTGGGATTGATGCTTATGTGTGACTAATTTTATTACTTTAATGCTTAAAACGTATGATTCCGTTACAAATTATTTTACGTATAAGAGTTATTCGACAAAACAAATTTCTCAAAAATATAAAAAGAAAAATTCACTCGATCTTGTAAAAATACGACGCGTTTTTCTTTTTTAGGTTCACGAGGATAAAATTGACTCCGGCTGCTTCGACTTCTACATATATGTTGCCGAGAGCCGGACTCATGTTAGCATCGAGTAATTTAATAAACTAAAACCAAACAACAATTTTAATTTGTTTATGCAAATGTTCTATAGAAACTATAAGGACATTTTGTATTGTGCGCTATATATAATTGATTACTAATATCAATTGCCATGAGTTATTTCTTCTACCATCACGGGTCGTGTTAAAAGTCTTTTTTTTGATAAGTATACGTTTTCATAGATAGCTCATATCTCAACCGATATATAATGATATAAAAAGTTTTGGTGCTAAGATTTGGTTAGGAAAAGCAAATGATTTTACATCAAAATAGTCTAATCCTAACTTGTTGAACTGGCCAATTCAATTGAAAAGAAACCGAAAATTTTGGTTTTATATTATATTAAGCGAAAAAGAGAGAAGGAGAAGAGTAAGAGAAGCGTGACCAACGTAGCGTGGAGAGTAGCTAGCTTCCTAGTGCTTATCTTCTCATTTTTGCCTAACATTTTATAACGTCAAATATCACCTAACTGACTTTAATGGATATACATATAGCCATATAGTGGCTATGGACCAACTCACAAAAGATGTGATCTAATGTCACATGACAATTAACAAAAGAAAAATTTGATACGAGAGAAATCACAAAATACTTCATCCGTTTTAGACTAATATTTGTATATATACAATAATGTTGTTAATGAGTTAGATTTGTCGAAATTCTTTACAATAATGTTGTTAATGAGTTAGATTTGTCGAAATTCTTTTTCCCGAAGGATCAGTACTAAATTGAAGTCTTCGATTGTCACAGTGAAATATTAAGTCTACATGAAACATACTACAGTAAAACCTCTATAAATTAATACTCTATAAATTAATAAACACTATAAATTAATAAATTTTGTCAGTCCTAAGTCGAACCAGTGTAAAAAATGACAAAATTCGATAAGATAATAAGATAATAATTTTTCTGAAATCCCCATGTAAAATATGGTCCAAATAATATCATAAATTAATAATCATGTAAAATTTTATATATGTGCTGCTATAATAATGTATGTTTCTCCTAAAGGTCATATCTATAAAACAATTTTTATGATATATTTTTAAACTATAATAATATAAAATATTTTGTAGCATGTCATAAAGATAGCTACAGTCTTTTCTAGATATCCGTAATTTACATTTTGATAGTTTGATTGACTATTAAATTACAACAATTTATATTATTATTCATAAATTTAATTTTATGTATGTCATGTGTATAAGTGAATTTGTCTATTGTATTTGTAATTTATTGTTAATAATTTTTTCTAAATATTACAAAGTCAATTCCAAAACCATAAAATTTTGAATATCCGAAATGTTAAAATTGTCTCAATTCATAATTTTTAAAAGTTAAACTATTAAAAATATATCTATAAATTAATAATTATTAATTTACACTATAAAATAAATAATTATTAATTTATAGATAAACTAATATCACTATAAATTAATAAAATGTCTTGGTCCCAACATTATTAATTTATAAAGGTTTTACTGTAACTTGGAAGATTCTTTGGACCTATCTACCAATACATCCAAACTATTATGCAAAAGTTAAAGTAACCACTTGGTTTTGTTAAATGTTTCATATTTCATTTTTAAATTTGCCGCCTTTACCAGTGGGGGAAATATCTAACAACTATGATGTAAAATGTTATTTACTTATACCAAAATGTTAATGAACAAAAAGTATTTTTGGGGACCCCGGGGAGTAAAGGCCCTTTTCTGTTCTTATAATTTAATCATTGCGTGTCAAGCAACATGAACCTCATAATGTGTTTATATTATATTATTTAGTGTTTATCAAGTTCTAAAGTTAGAAATTTGAAACAAACAAAAGCTTCATGTAATTTCATTTTTAAGCATGGTTAGTGATCAGAGAAAAATTGTAAAAAAAAAGAAGTAAAGATGTGTTGTTCAGTGCTTCCGTTGACAATAGAAAAAGTTGAGACTCAACTGTTGAGTGATTCCACATCAGACGGTGATTATCGGATGATCTAGTCTCTTTCGTTGAACAGTTTCTACCCACGATCGTCCTGTTGGACCCCATATTCCCCCGGTCACAATCATAGTGTCCTTAATAGTTTATATGGTAGCCTATCAAACAATTATGGAGATTTTTTTCGAATTTAAAGCATATATATTTGGGTCAATTTATAGTTTCCATTATTATCTGAACACAAAGCAATGTTCTGAAATGCCATTTATTCTGGAATCAGACTATGATTGGTGTTTAAATTATACATTATTGGAAAATTAAATTTGGGTAACAATTAAATAGAATTAAACCATGAATTATTTTTGATCAAGTTGATTCTTGGGAAATTAAATGAAATGATATAAGTCAAACTCCCAAAAATAAATATTTAAAAAAAACCTATATTATATCAGTAAATGGAATGACTTTGATTTTCAGTCTTGCACCATTGAATTTGACTAAAACTATTCTCACGTTTTAGTTAATTAAAGAGATGGAATTTTCTTAATAAATTTTTATATGTGATGAATCAGCAGCTGCCGGATGATATCATATTATATATATGTGGGATTATTATGATACGAAAAACCAAAGGTGCAATTCTACGTAAAAATAGTTTTTTTGGATTCTATGAAAAATGTAGATATTGAGGGAATACTTTAATGTTTTTCAAAAAAAAAAAAGACAAGTTGATCGTATTAACTAAAGTAAAGAGATAGAACATGTATATAGTGAGTTCATGAACGGATCAAAGCAATATATGCACGATCTAAACTGTAACCATGACGTTTTTTTTTTCTTCTACATATCCACGTACGTGAGACGTGTGACACATAGAGAATTAGAGAGGTTGGTGCGTTTGTGATGAAAACAGTGGGGATTCGCCAAATCGGGGATAGATTGGCTATCAATTCTGAACATCTGGTTAATGACCTAAAAGCAGAAAGAATGTTTTTTTCACAGACTTTGTGAATGTAGATTTTTGTTTCAAAAAAACTATAGCAGAAATTTCAAAAATATGCATGAGACTTTCAAATAATAGTTAAACCCATATATTATATTTGTTCTAGACTTTAGAGAGGAAAACATAGACGAAATAAATATGACTATTTGGACTTAAAAATTTTATTTATAACTTTTGGGGCTGTTAAAAAAAAGAATTGCACAAAACAAAGTTAAAAACTTTACAATTTTAAAGGCTCATACGCAATGACCCCTAAGTTGAAGATTTTTTTTTTTTAATTTATTTATTATGATCTATATAATCCGGTCTAAATAATCAGAACCTAGGCTGTCTCAATCGGTAAATCTCCAAAAGCAATTCCTGATTTTGCCGAGAAATAAAAATTCTCATAACTTTTTCCCCCTTGGCCTAAAAAAAAAGGTAGTTTGCCACTTTCTTCAACTTTTTTTTTCTTCCACAACATCCATTTCAATTAGAAAATTGATGTTCTTGGCACTGAAGAAAATGGCCAAAACCAAAAGAAAGAAAAAAAGCTGAAAAAAAAAAAACCACACAACAAGCTTCTTCTCACTATAAAGAAAGAGAAACCACACACAGTAGAGAGAGAAGGCATGCCTTGTCGGCCATTAGAACTTCAAGCCAAAGCCAAAAAAAAAAAAAAAAAGCCTTACTTATCCTTTTTCCCATAATCAAAATCAAATCCTTATTGGTATATACACTTATTGATTCTCTTCACTAACTCTCTCTCTCTCTCTCTCTTTCTCTCTTCACTTTTTCTTTCCTTTTCTGAGTTTCTTCTCCCCTTTTTTAAAATTCTCGGGATTGTTGTGTGTGGATGTTTAAAAATTCCCTTTTTTAAATAACCTTTTGGGTTCCTGATTCTGCTTGATTCCAATCCAGATCAAAAGCCATGATCTTTCTTGATTCCAGAACAGTATAATTTTTGATTTCATTCTATTCAAGGAATCGAAGTTTTGTGATACTCTCATTTGTTCTCTCCAAGTGCACAAAGTAAGAAATCGTTAAAGCTTTGACATTTTAATCACTATCATTTGCTGATTGTTATTGGAAGGTTCCTAAAGGTTCCTTTTTTTTGTTCCTCGCAGCTTTAAACTGTCGAGAAGGTTTTATCGGTTTTGGACCTTCTGCTGCTTCTTGGTGGTTTCGTCTATGGATTCGCATTGGTATGCTTTCTCGTATTCGTTTAAATTTACTGAAAGTTTTGGTTTTTGTGCTGGTAAATTTGAATACTTTCAAACGTATTGGTACTTTCTTCAGATCTATATGTTCATAACCACTCATAGATCTATGGCTGTGGTTTAGTCCTTGCATTATATAGCGTCTCTGTTAAATTGAAAAGATTTGATTTATTTACTTTGGTGTGTTAAGAAATGTGAATCTCTGTAATTGCAGGTGTTGAGAATTACTATATTATAAACACACAATAATGAAGCTGAGAGGATCAATGGGTTGGTGGATCTCTGAGTTTAAGACAGAATCAAAATCTATGTTAGTTGGAGTTTTGTTTATCTTGACACTTCTAGTTTGGACTTCAGAGAGTTTAAACAGCGATGGTCAGTTTCTCTTGGAGTTGAAGAACAGAGGATTTCAAGATCCGTTGAACCGTTTGCAGAATTGGAACGACATTGATGAGACGCCATGTAATTGGATAGGTGTAAATTGCAGCTCACAGGGAAGTAGTAGTAATAGTAATTTGGTGGTGACGTCTCTTGATTTGAGTTCTATGAATCTCTCTGGGATATTAAGCCCGAGCATTGGCGGTTTAGTTAACTTGGTCTACCTTAACCTCGCCTATAACGGGTTAACTGGAGATATTCCTCGGGAGATTGGAAACTGTTCGAAGCTGGAGGTTATGTTTTTGAATAACAACCAGTTCGGTGGTTCTATTCCTGTCGAGATTCGGAAGTTATCACAACTTAGAAGCTTCAACATTTGCAACAACAAGCTTTCGGGTCCTTTGCCTGAAGAAGTTGGTGATTTATACAACTTGGAAGAGCTTGTGGCTTATACTAACAACTTGTCCGGTCCATTACCTCGTTCTATAGGAAACCTCATCAACTTGACGACATTTCGAGCGGGGCAGAACGACTTCTCTGGGAGTTTACCTGCTGAAATCGGTAAATGCATTAACTTGAAGTTACTCGGTCTTGCGCAGAACCTCATTTCTGGAGAGCTTCCTGAAGAAATAGGGATGCTAGTTAAACTTCAGGAGGTGATTCTATGGCAGAACAAGTTTTCAGGGTCAATTCCAAAAGAGGTTGGACAGTTAACACGTCTTGAGATCCTGGCTTTATACGGTAACTCATTGGTTGGACCTATACCATCAGAGATTGGTAACATGAAGTCCTTGAAGAAGCTCTATCTGTACCAGAACCAGTTGAATGGGACAATCCCAAAGGAGCTAGGAAATCTTTCCAAAGTAATGGAAATCGATTTCTCGGAAAATATGTTGACCGGTGAGATTCCGGTTGAGCTGAGCAAGATCAGTGAGTTGAGGCTATTGTATTTGTTTCAGAACAAGTTAACTGGAATCATACCAAATGAGCTCAGTAGGCTGAAGAATTTGGCTAAACTTGATCTCTCCATCAATTCTTTAACCGGTCCTATTCCACCAGGTTTCCAGAATCTTACGTCTATGCGCCAACTTCAGCTTTTCCACAACTCCCTCAGCGGTGTAATCCCTCAAGGTCTTGGTTTATACAGTCCTCTATGGGTTGTTGACTTCTCAGAAAACCAACTTTCAGGGAAAATACCGCCTTTTATCTGTCAACAATCTAATCTCATTCTGTTGAATCTCGGGTCTAACCGGATATTTGGAAACATTCCACCAGGTGTACTGAGATGCAAGTCGCTGCTGCAGCTTCGTGTTGTTGGAAACCGACTCACTGGTCAGTTCCCGACCGAGTTATGCAAGCTTGTCAACCTTTCTGCTATAGAGTTGGATCAAAACCGTTTTAGTGGACCTGTACCTCCTGAAATAGGCACTTGCCAGAAGCTGCAAAGACTTCATCTTGCAGCTAATCAGTTTTCCTCAAATCTGCCAAAAGAAATTGGTATACTCTCCAACCTGGTAACATTTAACGTTTCCACAAACTCTCTCACCGGACCAATCCCTTCTGAAATAGCCAACTGCAAAATGCTTCAACGACTCGACTTGAGCCGGAACAGTTTCATTGGTTCTTTACCTGGTGAGCTTGGAAGCCTTCATCAGCTCGAGATCCTCAGACTCTCAGAAAATCGATTCTCTGGCAACATACCGTTTACCATTGGGAACCTGACGCATCTAACTGAGCTACAGATGGGAGGAAACTTGTTTTCAGGGACTATACCGCCTCAACTCGGTTTACTCTCAAGTCTGCAGATTGCAATGAACCTGAGCTACAATAATTTCAGTGGTGACATCCCTCCCGAGCTCGGGAATCTTTATCTGCTAATGTACCTTTCACTGAACAACAACCATCTAAGCGGCGAAATCCCGACCACATTTGAGAACTTATCCAGTTTACTCGGCTGCAACTTTTCCTACAACAACTTCACCGGACCACTTCCGCATACGCAGCTCTTTCAAAACATGACTCTGACTAGTTTTCTCGGAAACAAAGGACTCTGTGGCGGCCATTTGAGAAGCTGTGACCGTAACCAGTCCTCTTGGCCTAACCTTACATCTCTAAAATCTGGTTCTGCTCGCCGGGGGAGAATCATCATCATCGTGTCTTCAGTCATAGGCGGTATCTCTCTTCTACTCATAGTTATTGTTGTTCATTTCCTGAGATTTCCCGCGGAAATGGCTCCTTATGTGCACGACAAGGAACCCTTTTTTCAAGAATCCGACATTTACTTTGTCCCGAAAGAACGATTTACCGTCAAAGACATCTTGGAAGCAACCAAAGGCTTCCATGATAGCTACATCATCGGTAAAGGCGCCTGTGGAACGGTTTACAAAGCGGTTATGCCTTCTGGTAAAACCATAGCAGTTAAAAAACTCGAATCCAACAGAGAAGGCAACAACAACAACAATACTGATAACAGTTTTCGCGCCGAGATTCTAACGCTAGGCAAAATCCGTCACAGAAACATCGTCAGGCTCTTCAGTTTCTGTTACCATCAAGGATCAAACTCGAACCTCTTGCTCTACGAATACATGTCTCGGGGAAGCCTCGGCGAGTTGCTTCACGGCGGGAAATCGCATAGCATGGATTGGCCTACTCGGTTTGCTATCGCACTAGGTGCAGCGGAAGGTCTTGCTTACTTGCATCATGACTGTAAACCAAGAATCATTCACCGCGACATCAAGTCTAATAACATTCTCCTCGATGAGAATTTCGAAGCTCATGTTGGAGATTTCGGTTTGGCTAAAGTCATCGACATGCCACAGTCTAAATCCGTCTCAGCCGTTGCTGGATCTTACGGTTACATCGCCCCTGGTATGTTTAAAAAAACCGCCAAAATCTTTTGAGTTTACCGAACTTAATCTTACCGTTTTGTTTTGTTTGCAGAGTATGCATACACTATGAAAGTAACAGAGAAATGTGACATCTACAGCTTCGGAGTTGTTCTTCTTGAATTGTTAACCGGAAAAGCTCCGGTTCAGCCGCTGGAGCAAGGCGGGGATCTTGCAACGTGGACAAGAAACCATATCAGAGATCATTCGTTAACATCAGAAATACTCGATCCTTATCTAACAAAGGTAGATGACGATGTGATTCTCAATCACATGATCACAGTGACGAAGATTGCAGTCCTATGTACCAAATCTTCTCCTTCGGATCGGCCGACGATGAGAGAAGTAGTGTTGATGCTTATAGAGTCCGGTGAACGTGCCGGAAAAGTAATCGTGTCCACCACGTGCGGTGATTTACCTCCACCTGCGCCGCCGTGAAAAGAGTCTTTTTCTTAAGCTACTTATTTTTTTGCGGAATTGGTTGTTGTATAGAATTAATATGATTTGTATAGTCATCATAGAAAGAAAGAGATCATCTGAGGAAAGAGCATACATTTATAAATCATTCTACGAAAAATTTTTGTTCTTAGTAACACAAAATGATACAAAAATGGAGAATTCAAAATTTAATATCTGTTGTCTGTTGATTTATAAGAGTTTAATATCTCGTGAAATCCACCATGAAAATAAAATAAAAATTATCATAATAATTGTTTAAACATAATTGGTGAATTTACATATTACGGAAACGGAATGTACATATTACGATTTACGAATAAGTAGGGATTGAAAAAAAGGTTGGTCGAGATCTAACTCTTTTTTATCTTTACCTACAAAGGATGCGTTTATATACCGTAGCAAACCATTCACATCCCAAAATTTAATTGGATGTTTAATTAGGTTTTAAGTAGCTTCCAGTATTGCATCGAAACAAAACCTAACAGTCCTGAAAAAAAATGAAAAAAAAAATATAAAAATCCAATAACGAATGACGAATAAAAAGATCAAATCTGGCAATTTCCCGGCACAATCTTGCCACGAATCGAACCACCAACGTTCTGACACAAAGCCGTGACTAGACCGTCGCGTCCAACGTACTTCAAGTTGATGTTTGAGAGCTCAACGTCTTGACAAGGAAACGCTCTACTACATTGCATATTCAAAGCCTCTTTGCTCGTCGAAGTTCCCCAAATTTGGTTGTACTTCACATTTTTTATCTGAACATGGGACGCATACTTTCCAGAACTGTCGCATTGTCCGTTTGGACAATACTGCTGATCAATGATGATAGGGTTTCCAACATTGATCATTTGGATATTCTCGTACAAGAAATTCGAAACCGAGATCTCCGAGATCGACTTAGCCCATGTTTTGATGCGTAAACCGTCGGTTGTGCCGATGAAAACCGAGTCTCTGACGGTTAAGCCCTGCACGTTTTTCTCATCTTTGTATCTCCCGAGGCTCCCCACACTAATCCCGTGCCCTGGTCCGCACCTGTTTATATTATGAGGCTTAGATTGATTAAGCTATATAAGGTAGCATATGGCTGCACTTTAATTTCTATTAATTTTTTTGTAAAAGAAATATATATACTATTCTCAATTTTTACAAGTTACTGTAAAATAAACAAGGGGGGCCAGCTCATTCAAAGTTGTTAGACTAACAAAGTAACAAAGTACAAAAGTTTAAGGAAAAAAATCTTCCACTAAATAAATAGGGAAAAAAATAAACTAGTTTTAAAATAAAAATCTTAAAAAAAAATCAAAATCAAAATCTTCCTCTATATTTTTTCCGTTAGTTTCAATGTAAAAATGGTTCAGCTAGTTGAGATTCATGAGTTAGAGTTTCAGTTACCTGACATGAGAGATATCCAAATTGGTGGTTCCGTCAAGGATTGCGATACAATCGTCACCGGTTCCAATAGTGACGTCGTGGATATGCATATTGCTAGATCTCCCGATCTTGATTCCATCGGTGTTAGGGCTATTTCCGGGAGCAGTGATGGTAACGCCCGTAATGTTGAAATCATTGACACCGTATAGGTTGAAATGTCCCATTTTGCTGTTGATAGATCTTAGGCCGTCGATCCTCGAGTGAGTAACGAAGGCAAACCCAATGTTCATAGCTAGTGCACGACAATTACTGTTCTTGTTACAATCATTGAGTGGCCAAGAAAAAGACCCTTGGCCGTCAAGTAACCCGCCGCCAGTGACGGTGAGGCTATCGACGTACTGGAAAAGTATCCATTCATCTTGGTTGATGAAGTTAGGATTCGGAGGAGCTAATAAAGTTCCTTTGACCATAAAAGTAATAGCGTTTTTGCAAGGACCAGTGAACGTTACTTGACGGAGATAGAATACTCCGGGAGCAATATAGACCGTTGATCTCCCGCTACTCCACTGGCAAGCGTCGTTCCACGCCTTTGTAAACGCCAAACCATTGTATCTTTTGCCGTCGCCGTAAGCACCGTAGTTTCTGACGTCAAAGACTTTTTCTTGGATGGAAGCGGCGAGGACGAAGAAAAGAGGCAACGCACAAAGAATCAGAAACCTAGACGCCATTTCTCTCTTCTTTGGCTTTTTTTTTGGGATGAAGGAAGAGAAAGCGATTAGGCTTCTTATTTATACATAGGGTTACAAAGATAAGAATATATGTATTTATTATTCAATAAAGATGGGGAAATTAACACAATCTTTCCTCTAATCCACATGGAAAGTACTTTATTAAAAAGAATATGCAAGGATCCTATTAAGATGGAATAAGATTATTTTTCATTATTTTAGTTGAATAAGTAGAGAAATAAATGTTGGATTCTTTCTTTCATCTACTACTTAATTTTCATATCGGCTTGAATTAATCTAAAATACCTCAGTTGGAATATGATGAATGTTAGTTAATTATATAATTTATATTATGACATTTTGCCACATTACATCATAGTCTACAGTTACACATGGTATTTTAATGATTTATTTAATTATGTGTTGGATTTTACATAGAAAATAAATATTTACTTTACATGTGTATGTATTATCAAAAATTCAATATGACAGAATAAGATAAGAGAGTATTTATATTGTATGTCTCAATAGAAAGAAGATTGGATTATCTTTTTATCTAATCTAACTTGAGTTGGTACAAAAAAATATATGCATAGAACTAAAAATGTCAATTTCCTGAGTTAATTTATTTTCTTTACTAAAAGCATAGATACGATTTGACGAATGTGTAATAAGATTTGGACATACAGTAATTGTAAGTTGACCAAGACAATTAACTTTTTTTTTTATTAACTTTTCTAGTGTGTTGACTGTTTGTATAGATTCTCTTGCCAACACAAATTTTATTAGATAAAAAGAAAGAAAAAATTGAGAAAAAAAAAATTGTTAAGATATTGTTTTAAATAATTAGAAAATTGATAGATGTTTAAGATAAAATAATTAATCCCTTATCTACTAAAAAAATGACGTCTAAATCATATGTAAGAACCAATATCTAAGTTGAGAAATGGCAACTATATACGAAGAAGTTACGAACGCCAAGTTTTAAGTCACAACCACTGGACAAGCACAATGCATGTTAACGCTCACTTACGCTTTTGTTTGTCGTTGTTCAAAGTAAATCTCTCCATTATATTGTCATTTTAAGTGATCCTCCTAAGTCGTAACGAGATTGTGCTAGAGATCATTTCTCGTCACACACATAGCAAAACTACAAATCCCAACATTACATGTTCAATATAGTTTGATCAGATTTTTTAAGTGTAAAAAAATTATCAAAAACTAATTCAACTGAGTCTAGAAAGAGCCTTAATCTCCTCTGTTAGGTGCAGGTTGACTTTTATCATTTCGTATTCATTATTGTGCCATTCTGCCATCATTGGCGGCACTTTCATTATATTTCCTACAGAAGCAAATTCTATATCCACCGTGCTTGTTTTCTCATCTTTGATGGTTGTTAGATAAAAGGTAGAATTGTGAACAATACGTTGATACCTTTTGGTGTTAAAACAACGTGATCATGGGTGGATAAGTTAGATGACGACGGAATGTTGGTCGTTTGATATGGCTATACGGCTATCGTTTACGGAGATTGTTGATTGGCTCTTGGGTCATCGTCAGCTGCCTTGGAAGTTGCAACCCAAGCGATGAAACTAAACCCTACCCAAGGAAGTAAAAACCAATAAAATAAAGAGCAAATGTAAGCTTCCCATCCCATATACTGTGAGAATGAGTGTCAAAAAATAATAATAATATAAAATTAAAAGAAGGAGAAGGAAGCTTTAATTTTGAGATGGAGTGTTTCTCCAGAGAGACAGATGAGAGAAAAAATGGCCAGCTGATGTATTCTTATTGGTGCTGAATAATAAATTAAATTAAGTTATAAAAATAATATATATCTATATAAAAAAAAACTTTGAGACATCCAAAACAAGTATGACCAATAATAGTGCTCTTCAAGGGTGGCTTTTGTCGATTAGTATATTTTTATTAACTTGTAAAATGAGTAATACATATCGGTTGGGGTCATTGTTCTTAAAAAATGCTGAGAGTGTATAATGTAAAAATATATAATTCTTATATTATCTAGGGTTTGATTAGTTTTCTCCTAACCACCTACACATACCACATATGTTGACAGTGCTGGTCTGACAACAAAAATTTATGTTTGATGAAACTAAAAAAAAAACAAGAAAAGGAGATTGTGCTTCGTATATACTTCGTGAAACGAGCTAAGTGCATCCACCCTCATAGCTTCTCACCAAGTCTCTCACTAATATTAAAATAAAACATATAAAAAGAAGAAGAGAGACAAGGAATCGGCTCTCAAACGAGAAACCATGAAAACTCCTACTTTCACACATGTCCACATTTTATTGATTTGGCTTTTTTCTTTTTAAATTTTAATTATAAATTATAAATAAATTATATTAAAAATATTGAAATAATATTATTTGAAAGACTGATAGAGTCACTAAACTCTTTTTTTTTTTAAATTGTAAACTTAACTATCACATTTCCACTTAAGCTTTGCGTTGGAGAAAACGAAGAAAAATAAATTAAAACGGAAAAAGGCGATCGAGAATCAATAGGGTTGTTAGACACTCAATTAAAACTATAAGGCGTAAATAGAAATTAACAAAAAGGAGTTGGGAGTGACCATGATAAATAGTAAGAAGGTTAAGATCTAGAAGAAGAAGATTGAAATGTAAACACGGCACGCAGTTCAAAGCCCCAAGACGGGGCAAACGTCACGCCTAATCTTATCTTCTTCAGTTTGTCTCATACTCATTACCTTATCATCATCATCAACAATTATTTCACAATATTATTATTAACAGTGATCACCATACCACAATTTTTGTTATCAAAGACGACATTAATATCAAAGTTCTCTTCAAGTATAATAAGTTTATTAAGGTGAAGGCTAATTTTTTTTAAAAAATAATTACAATATAAGATAAGAACTTCTGTCACTGTCAAAAAAAAAAAAAATGATAAGAATTTTGTGTACAAATAAAAATGTTGGTTCTCTACTAAAGCAAATAGTAAAAGAAAAAGATATACTATATTTTAATATTAATTGCTTGGTACTATTTAATTAATTACTTTTACACAACAGGAACGAGAAAAGCGGTGAGTGAAATCTTCTTCCTTATAAAAGGATCATGGACCGAGGAAGAGTGTAGTTTTCGTGTACAACAACAACAACAACAACAACACATCCATTTCTGATAAAACAGATCGAAGCTTTTTTTTTTTTTTTATCCATCGGAGAAAAAAAAAATGGAGAAAGCAATCGAGAGACAACGGGTTCTTCTTGAACATCTCCGTCCTTGTTCTTCTTCCTCTCACAGTTTCGAGTCTTCTCTCTCCGTAAGCTCTCTCTCTCTCTATCTCTCTCGATTTCTCGCGATCTCTTTGTTTGTTCTTTCTCTTGTGTTTGTTATCGTCTAGGGTATTCCGGATCGTTCTTGATCTGCACTTTTTGTATTGAATTTCGGATTTNTTTTTTTTTTTTTTTTTTTTTTTTTTTTTTTTTTTTTTGTGGTACTGAGTTATAATTTGATTTGATGTATACCTCTGAGCTGAAATTATTTAAGCTTCAGCTCGATTGAGATTGAATTTGTAAGACTTGGATTGGGATTGGTTGGTTTGGTTGATTGATTTTTGTTCGATCGGGTTGAATTATCCAGTGTTCTGTTAAAAAGTTTGCAAATTCCAGTGATGTCTTTATATATAAAAGTCAAAAGCTTTATTTCGAAAATTAACGTATCATCTTTGTAACGTGTTCCTTTTCAACTTTTTGATCAGGCTTCTGCTTGCTTGGCTGGGGACAGTGCTGCTTATCAGAGGACCTCTCTCTATGGAGATGATGTTGTCATTGTCGCGTAAGAAGTCCTATCTCTTTTTTTTTGTTTTTTTTTTCAACAGCTTATGAAGAAGACTTCTTGTTATTAAAATGTTCACGCTTTGTGATCCATTGCAGGGCACATAGGACTCCACTATGCAAGGCCAAACGTGGCAACTTCAAGGATACGTATCCTGATGATTTGCTAGCACCTGTTTTGAGGGTCTGTCAGCTATCTTCTTCTATATCTGTTGTTCCTTCTTTTTTCTTTTCTACTTGTTTAGTTTATATGTTGTTATCTTCTTGGCACAGGCATTGATAGACAAGACAAATATAAACCCAAGTGAAGTAGGTGACATTGTAGTGGGTACTGTTTTGGCACCTGGATCTCAGAGAGCCAGTGAATGCAGGATGTCTGCCTTCTATGCTGGTTTCCCCGGTATGTACGATATAGTGATTGAGAAAATCTTTGTTCCTAGTTGCTTTATACTCATCCTGTTCTGGCCTTTGACAGAAACCGTGGCCGTCAGAACTGTGAATAGACAGTGCTCTTCTGGGCTTCAGGCTGTTGCTGATGTAGCCGCTGCCATTAAAGCTGGATTTTATGACATTGGTTTGTGAATAACCGTCTATGATTACGCCATTTTCCTCTCTTTTTTTTTATCATAGAGAGCTGAGCTGACGATATGTTGGATGCAGGTATCGGGGCTGGTTTGGAGTCCATGACTACCAATCCAATGGCATGGGAAGGTTCAGTCAACCCAGCGGTACTGTCTCTTAGTTCTCTCTTCTCTGGAGTCTTTGACTGGCTCTGTTAAGTTTATGGCGCCTTATATAACATATTATGCTATTGCAGGTGAAGAAGTTTGTACAAGCACAGAATTGTCTTCTTCCTATGGGTGTGACTTCAGAAAATGTAGCTCAACGCTTTGGTGTCTCTAGGCAGGAGCAAGATCAAGCTGCTGTAAGCCAACTGAACTGTTTCAGTGTGTTATTTACTTTAATAACCTGTAACTTTGATCTCCTGATGCTAAGTACCGAGTCATATTGCTAGGTTGACTCGCACAGAAAGGCAGCTGCAGCTACTGCTGCTGGTAAATTCAAGGATGAAATCATTCCTGTTAAGACCAAGGTATTTTCCAGATCCTGGTGCATTTGTCAGGGAACTTCATTTGTGTTCTAAAATCAGTCAGTAACTTGTCTTTTTTATTTTCAGCTGGTTGACCCAAAGACAGGTGATGAGAAACCTATTACTGTTTCTGTTGATGATGGAATCCGAGCAAGCACAACCCTTGCTACTCTTGGAAAGCTGAAGCCAGTGTTTAAGAAGGATGGCACCACAACTGCTGGTACTTCCGGAATAGATTGTTTCATTTCTAAGAACCCAGTTTTGTTGATCAGAAATATGAATCTGCTGCTTCATTTATTCTGTCATAAACAGGAAATTCCAGCCAAGTAAGTGATGGTGCAGGAGCCGTTCTCCTGATGAAGAGAAGTGTTGCAATGCAAAAGGGACTTCCCGTTCTTGGTGTATTCAGGTAGGTGGCAAGTCCTGATAAACTTATAGTAGTAGAAGTCTCCAAACCGAATGCTGCAGATCCTTGTGAATTTCCGTTGACATATATGCTAGAAGCTGTATTTCTAGACATTTCTGGCTTTTCCTAAGTAGGACACTATTGGACACCTTGTAGGACATTTGCGGCAGTTGGTGTTGACCCAGCAATCATGGGTATCGGTCCAGCAGTTGCCATTCCTGCTGCAGTTAAGGCGGCTGGTTTAGAACTAGATGACATCGACTTGTTTGAGATCAACGAGGTAAATAACAAACACTTCCATGATCTTCTTACTACATGTTTCTTCTCGCACAATCTGATGATAACGTGTGGGTTTGACCTTTGGATCCTTGTGTGTTCAGGCATTTGCATCTCAGTTTGTTTATTGCCGTAACAAATTGGGACTTGACCCAGAGAAAATCAATGTCAATGGAGGCGCACTGGCCATAGGACATCCTTTGGGCGCTACAGGTATAATCTGATAAGACTGACTGTTATTCGTATTCCAGTTCACCAAACAACAGAGACTTGATTAATGAGAGACTCTCAACTCTCAACCAAACCTTAGGAAATCCACAGCCGAGAGATATATCTCATCATTAACGGCTCTCTAACCAACTCACAACAGCTGTAATTTGCTGCAGTCAGCCCTAGGCTAGATAGAGTAGACCTATCGCTCAAACCTCAAAGCCATGAGTTGTCTTCAAAGTTTATCAATCCCTCCACTGTGTCCATATAACTATAAAACGCTCATAAAGCTAATGCTTGTTAAATTTTTTGCAGGAGCACGTTGTGTTGCTACTTTGTTGCACGAAATGAAACGCCGTGGAAAAGACTGCCGTTTTGGTGTAGTGTCAATGTGCATTGGTATGGTTCTTACTTGAATTATTTTTATCTTGAGTTTGGAGTCTGAATATGATTTTTGGGAATTTTGGCTGATTGGTAAAATTATGGCAGGGACGGGAATGGGTGCAGCGGCTGTGTTTGAGAGAGGAGATGGAGTTGATGAGCTTCGCAACGCAAGGAAAGTGGAAGCACAAGGCCTTTTGTCCAAGGACGCTCGCTAAAGATGACGGATGTAGCAAAACCCTCCCTATTCACTCTCCACATATTTGATCTCACCTCTCTCTTCTGGTCCTCATTTCCCTTTCTTCATCAGATATTATTATAGTTTTGAATAAAGCAC
>NC_025700.1:3284860-3315627 GCF_000633955.1 Camelina sativa
GAATGCTGCAGATCCTTGTGAATTTCCGTTGACATATATGCTAGAAGCTGTATTTCTAGACATTTCTGGCTTTTCCTAAGTAGGACACTGTTGGACACCTTGTAGGACATTTGCGGCAGTTGGTGTTGACCCAGCAATCATGGGTATCGGTCCAGCAGTTGCCATTCCTGCTGCAGTTAAGGCGGCTGGTTTAGAACTAGATGACATCGACTTGTTTGAGATCAACGAGGTAAATAACAAACACTTCCATGATCTTCTTACTACATGTTTCTTCTCGCACAATCTGATGATAACGTGTGGGTTTGACCTTTGGATCCTTGTGTGTTCAGGCATTTGCATCTCAGTTTGTTTATTGCCGTAACAAATTGGGACTTGACCCAGAGAAAATCAATGTCAATGGAGGCGCACTGGCCATAGGACATCCTTTGGGCGCTACAGGTATAATCTGATAAGACTGACTGTTATTCGTATTCCAGTTCACCAAACAACAGAGACTTGATTAATGAGAGACTCTCAACTCTCAACCAAACCTTAGGAAATCCACAGCCGAGAGATATATCTCATCATTAACGGCTCTCTAACCAACTCACAACAGCTGTAATTTGCTGCAGTCAGCCCTAGGCTAGATAGAGTAGACCTATCGCTCAAACCTCAAAGCCATGAGTTGTCTTCAAAGTTTATCAATCCCTCCACTGTGTCCATATAACTATAAAACGCTCATAAAGCTAATGCTTGTTAAATTTTTTGCAGGAGCACGTTGTGTTGCTACTTTGTTGCACGAAATGAAACGCCGTGGAAAAGACTGCCGTTTTGGTGTAGTGTCAATGTGCATTGGTATGGTTCTTACTTGAATTATTTTTATCTTGAGTTTGGAGTCTGAATATGATTTTTGGGAATTTTGGCTGATTGGTAAAATTATGGCAGGGACGGGAATGGGTGCAGCGGCTGTGTTTGAGAGAGGAGATGGAGTTGATGAGCTTCGCAACGCAAGGAAAGTGGAAGCACAAGGCCTTTTGTCCAAGGACGCTCGCTAAAGATGACGGATGTAGCAAAACCCTCCCTATTCACTCTCCACATATTTGATCTCACCTCTCTCTTCTGGTCCTCATTTCCCTTTCTTCATCAGATATTATTATAGTTTTGAATAAAGCACGCAACCAATGTTTGCCTGAGAGTCTTGTGTTCTTCTTGACCAGGTCATGTGTTTTTTAGTATTTTTTTTTACGTGAAGGGGGATATAATCTTTAAATCTTTTTAGTATGTATTAAGAATATTGGTCTTCTTCTTGAATATCAGTTGTTGCTTCTAGAAATTTTAGAGTTTTTGGGCTGTCGACAACTTTTAGATTTCAATGGATTATGTCAAACTTTCACAAAGTCAGGAGTTCCGACTTTTGTTGGTGTTTGATTATTTTGGTATATTAAAAGTAAAACGATAAATCTGTATAGCAAATGGGGTAGTGGCGCAGTTGGCTAGCGCGTAGGTCTCATAGCTACTGAGTGATCCTGAGGTCGAGAGTTCGAGCCTCTCTCACTCCATAAATATTTTTAGTTGTATTGTTTTCGAGTTCCTCTCTCAATTTAATAAAGATACGGTTTTTTCAATATGGAATTAGCAAATATAATTTTCGTTTTGATGTCTTAAAGAGTTAAGAGACACAATAAACAGCAGTAAGTTCTTATGTCACCATAATAGAAAAATCTTCACAAATCATCAAAATCATTTGTTAAATTAAATTAATCATGTTTTAGTGCACCCTCTCGATTTTGTTATACATTTACTGGTATACTTAATTAATACATTCCTCTTAGTTTTTTCTTTCTTTCTTTCTAATCATCATCAATACTATGGAAATCATTATTGAGTTTTTGACCAATTAAGTATGCGCATTGACTATGGAGAGAAGCAAGTCCAATGAATCATTTATATGTTGTAGGTTCATCTTTTATGGCACTGTATTCATTTCTTACTTACAAGGTAATTTTGATTTTCTTTTTCGAGTAAGAATCTGGTCAAATATTCGATGAACCTATAAGAAACTACTATAAAAATGTAGATTAACCAAGTGTTTTTAATCACAAACCACTGAATCGCAAACAAATCAATTACTAATCTCTCTATTTTACATTCTCTTCAAAGTCTCGATGATGAATTACCTGAAGCTATTGATCATCGTCGTGATCATCTCATCGGATATGTCTCCAGCGTTGGTGGTCGGATCTCGCCCGGTGAAATGTGATAATTGCGTTGACGGTGGAAAAGAAAGGATCATGAAGATCATGAGGTCAGGTTTGGATATGATGAGCCATAGGATTCTTCGAGCGTCGAGATATATAAACTACGATGCACTGAAGCACAACAGACCAGCTAGACCAAATGGTAAACCTGATCAACCTGATAACAGATACAAGCGAGGTTGCACTGCCGGTACAGGATGCTACCGCTTTACCAATTAAACATAAAACCCCTCTCTCACTCTTTATTTTTCATTCTCAATTCTCATTGTTTTTTTTTTTAATTTAGTATTTTCAATCACATTCATAATTTCCATTAGTATTTTACAATATATGTAAGCCTTGAGGGGCATGAGACTCACATCTCCTAGAGAGTTAAAATAAGCCTCAGTAAGTATTTTTACGGTCACATTGAAACAAATTGTTCAAATATCTTATGGGTGTGTAGTTTGATAACCTCTCTCAGTCTCATACATGATACACCCCCCCTCAGTAAACTCGACTTCATCTCCTTAAATTACTTGAGAAATCCAAAGATGCAAAATTTTGTACAAATTTCTAAAAATTGTTGTTGTCTAAACCTATATTGTAATGATGAAGTTGTGATATATTGACCTTTTTAAAATGATTAGTTTTAATCTTTGACATATATTCTAGATAATATAGGAACTACTACATCTCAATTATTCAAAGGTCAAAGTTCAAACTTAGCTTATCCAAATACTAAATTCAAATTATTATACGTTGAAAGTTGAAACTATCAAAATACCATTACACCAACAAGGCAACAATTACCAACTTTAAAGAAACCCCACGAGTTGATTATAATAATTTCCAAATTTTTCTTTTAGGTCCTTCTTTTTCTGAAATTTACCTTTTTAATCCTCAAAAATTCAAGGGTTTTGATTTTTGATTTTTTTCTTGTTCAATTACGTTTTACGCTTTTTTTTTTTTTTTCTCATCGTCTTCCCTTTTTATTCTCTCTCTCTCTCCCACTGAGTCCTCGATTCTCTTACGCGTTTCAGCGTTAAGTCTTCTAGATCTCTAATAAGTAATAAGCTTCTTCGTCTGCTCGCTCGCTCGCCGATATAAAATCTCCGAGATCTTCTCCGTACAATCGAATCGGATTCGCGTCGTTTTTTTCTTTTTTGGGAGGGGAGATAAAAAAAAAAAATGGCGCAGCAATCGTTGATCTACAGTTTCGTGGCTCGAGGTACGGTAATCCTCGTTGAGTTCACCGATTTCAAAGGCAATTTCACATCCATCGCTGCTCAGTGCCTTCAGAAGCTTCCTTCTTCCAACAACAAGTTTACCTACAACTGCGATGGTCATACCTTCAATTACCTCGTCGAAAATGGATTCAGTAAGTCTATATATTTCTCGATCTATCTCCGTTACTTGTTTTTTGTTTTCCGATTTGTCTAGTTTTGGGTGCAGAAGTGCGATTTATTTCATTGTTTGGATTAGAATTTTTTTTTACCTAATTGAGAATAGTTCTTATGTTTTGTATGGCGTTGCGATAATTTATTGATGTTAGATCTAGTCTGTGATGTGTTTGGTGGATCTGTTAGTGAGTAATTGCAATACTTGTTCTGGATCTATGATTCTTGGCTTATTTGCGTGTTGTTTTTGATTTCATGGTGTTTTTGGCTGTTTCGATAATTTTTTGGGGTTTTATGAGGATGTAATTTGTGTGTATTGTATTCCTTGTGTAACTCTGTTTTACTTATACCTGGCTGGGTTTTGGGGTGATGTTGATGGTGGATATGTACTCTTTTATTATACTGTGAACATTCTTACAAGTGATATTGGTTTTGTTTTTGTGCAGCCTATTGTGTGGTTGCAGTTGATTCTGCTGGGAGGCAGATTCCTATGGCTTTCTTGGAACGAGTTAAGGAGGATTTTAACAAGAGATATGGTGGTGGAAAGGCTGCTACTGCTCAAGCAAACAGCTTGAATAAAGAATTTGGGTACTTATTTTATTTCTTCTCTTTGATTTTGTATTTGAGAAGTTTTGTGTATTAAACATGGGGCATTAGTCATTTACTACTTTTTGTTGGCTGCTCTAAAGGTCGAAACTGAAAGAGCACATGCAGTATTGTATGGATCATCCTGATGAGATTAGCAAGCTTGCTAAGGTGAAAGCTCAAGTCTCTGAAGTTAAAGGTGTAATGATGGAAAACATTGAGAAGGTTTGATTCTCCGACCTGTATTCTTTTGCCAATGTAATCTCGTGTTTTAAACTTATTGCAATAGAGTTCAGCTCGTATGACTTAGAACTATCACAGTCTTTTGGTTCTTTAAGCTTTAACTGTAGATGGGAATGTCCGATTCGGTGTTGTAAAAAGACATTTTTATGCTGTTAAACCTTTTATGCACTGTGGAACTCATTCATTTGCAGGTTCTTGATCGTGGTGAGAAAATTGAGCTTTTGGTGGACAAAACCGAAAACCTTCGCTCACAGGTTAGTCCTCTTAGGCCAATGGTCCCAAGTTCCATACGCACATATGGAACCTCAAACTTTTGTTCCATCCTTGTGCTCTCCATCACCGTTGTTATTATCTTGGGTTTCAAACTTATAATTGAACTCTGAAACTGTTACAGGCGCAAGATTTCAGAACACAAGGAACTCAAATGAGAAGAAAGATGTGGTTTCAGAACATGAAGATAAAACTGATTGTTCTTGCAATCATCATTGCCTTGATTCTCATCATCGTCCTCTCGGTTTGCGGGGGATTCAACTGTGGCAAATAAGTCTGGAGCTTCTCTTACCAGGGTTATCCACCACCTTTTGTGCTTCCAAGATCTCTGAGAACATCGTCCTCATTCAGCTCGTTGTGCTGCTTTTTTTTTGTTTTTGTGGTTTCTAAATTCTCGTGCTATGTTTCTTCTTATTAGATTGTACTTCTTGAAATTGGTTTTGTATAGGCCATATATACACATATATGTATGAATATTCGTTAAATTTGCAATATTGCCCTTGCTGGTAGTTGGTACTGACACTAATTCTTGCGAACCAATATTTGGAGCAGATTTTCGTAATTAGTAAATCTCATACTTTGGTCTGTTTAAGTGGCTGTGCTTGCAAAAATTGCAGTGACGATGCTGATATTGTTCAACATAGTCTAGCCGGTTCGTAGGAATTGGGGTTGAGGTTTATATTTAATTCGGTTTGGTTTGACCGGTTTAGTTCATTGAGGGTTTTAAGATTTACAATTTGCCTGCAACTTCGAATTACTCAAACCCCTTTCCCTTCTGCTTCCCCAATTTCGAAATCATCGACTGTTTTCGATTTCGAAATCATCGACTGTTTTCGATGTTGAAGACGACGCACTTAAGGTTTCCACTACTGAAATCGAAACGACTTGCGGAGCCACCTCCGGCTGATTTCGCGGTTGTTATGTCGGAAAATCTCCGACGACGGCGGCCCATAGGTTTGAGGTCTGGAGATGATTTGGCGTCTAATCGATGGTTTGTTCTTCAATTCCCAAGGCAGTAGTTTCGGTTTTCCATTTCTGTTATCGGAGTTAAATGCAGAGCTGCGATGCATTTGTTAAGGAAGAAGACGGCGGTGATTTAAATCAAAACCTGTGAACTATAACCCTGCTATGGTATTGCTTGACCTTCTGATCCCTCCTTTTTTGAAATTACAGTGGTTGCATAAAGCTGGATACTTGATTCTAGAGTTTGGCTATGTCTCGAGATAGAATCTTAGTTTATCAATCTTTGCTGATTTGATCTCTGTAGTTTGCTCATTACACAATCTCTTAGCCATTGATACCAACCTTCATTGAAATAGAGAGGGGTAAAGCATAAAGAAAGGAGATTTCAGAATTCAAAGATTTTTCAGTTTTAAGTTTTCTTATAATAGAAAAGGATTTATTAACCGTTGAAATTCTAAAACTTGTTTACATTTTCCCTCTTAACACATTCCTCTGTTACTTTTTTTTTTTTTTTTTTTTTGTAATAATCTTTCTATTTTTCCTAAATCAGGTTTGTCAAAAGAAATGGGTTCAGTTTCTCGCTGAAGAAACCAAACGACCCAAAACAAGAAAATTCCATAATTGTAATGGCTTCAAGTCCACCAAAGAAGACCTTAAATTCACAATCTTCCTCCGTAAGCCGGCCTCCACAAGCCGTTAAGTTTGGTCGCCGGACGTCCAGTGGTCGCATTGTTAGCCTCTCCCGTGACGATGACATGGACGTATCTGGTGATTACTCAGGCCAAAATGATTATATCAACTACACCGTCCTCATGCCTCCAACACCTGACAACCAACCTGCTGGCTCCTCCGGTTCTACCTCTGAGTCAAAAGGTGATGCAAACCGTGGTGGAGGAGGAGGAGGAGGAGACGGGCCTAGGATGGGGAATAAGCTTGAGAGGAGGTTATCTGTTATGAAATCAAATAACAAATCAATGTTGTTGAGGAGCCAAACGGGGGATTTTGATCATAATAGGTGGTTGTTTGAATCTAAAGGAAAATACGGAATTGGAAACGCGTTTTGGTCAGAAGAAGATGATACTTATGATGGTGGCGTTAGCAAGTCCGATTTCTTAGACAAGCCATGGAAGCCTCTCACGAGGAAGGTCAATGTCCCGGCCAAAGTTCTTAGTCCATACAGGTGATTGCTTGTTTCTTCTTCTTCTTCTTCTTTTAATCTCTATAATAGAACATCACAATCTTACAGTTTTTTGTCCTTTTGTTTCAGGTTACTAATTTTGATTCGTCTTGTGATTGTCTTCTTCTTTCTCTGGTGGCGTATTACGAATCCTAATGAGGATGCAATGTGGCTATGGGGACTATCAATAGTGTGTGAGATTTGGTTCGCTTTCTCTTGGATTCTTGACATTCTTCCAAAGCTAAACCCTATAAACAGAGCCACGGACCTTGCTGCCTTGCATGACAAGTTTGAGCAGCCTTCTCCTTCAAATCCCACTGGTCGCTCTGATCTTCCCGGTGTTGATGTGTTTGTTTCCACGGCTGACCCAGAAAAAGAACCGCCTTTAGTCACCGCAAACACCCTTCTCTCAATCCTTGCTGTAGATTATCCAATAGAGAAGCTTTCTGCCTACATTTCAGACGATGGTGGTGCAATTCTCACCTTTGAAGCCATGGCTGAAGCTGTTCGTTTTGCTGAGGTTTCCATTATCGCTTTCTCTCCCTTTCTCTTAACTAACATAATAGATGATGGCAAAAGTTTGATATGGCTTTTTTCAATTTTGTTTGCAGTATTGGGTGCCATTTTGCAGAAAACATGATATAGAGCCGAGGAACCCAGATAGTTACTTTAACATAAAAAAGGACCCGACAAAAGACAAGAAAAAGCAAGATTTCGTCAAAGATCGTCGTTGGATCAAGCGTGAGTATGACGAATTCAAGGTCAGGATCAATGGTCTTCCAGAACAAATCAAGAAAAGAGCTGAGCAATTCAACTTGAGAGAAGAGCTCAAGGAAAAGCGGATTTTCCGAGAGAAAAATGGTGGCGTATTGCCGCCAGATGGGGTTGATGTGGTAAAAGCAACGTGGATGGCTGATGGTACGCATTGGCCAGGCACATGGTTTGAACCTAAACCTGATCATTCAAAAGGAGACCACGCCGGAATTCTACAGGTAATGAACCTTTCAACTTCAGTGATTTCAAATAAAACCATGAAACTTTGTCAAACGTGACCTAATTTTTGTAGATCATGAGCAAAGTGCCTGAGCTTGAACCGGTGATGGGTGGACCAAATGAAGGCGCGCTAGATTTCACAGGGATTGATATTCGTGTACCTATGTTTGCATATGTCTCGCGTGAGAAACGCCCTGGTTTTGACCACAACAAGAAAGCTGGTGCCATGAATGGTATGGTCAGAGCTTCAGCTATACTTTCCAATGGCGCGTTCATCCTCAATCTGGACTGTGATCACTACATCTACAACTCCAAAGCTATCAAAGAAGGAATGTGTTTCATGATGGACCGAGGTGGTGACAGGATTTGTTACATTCAGTTTCCGCAACGGTTTGAAGGAATCGACCCATCTGATCGATATGCAAATCACAATACTGTTTTCTTCGACGGTGAGTTGTTGAATTAAGTTCAGCAAGATTGTGTAATGCTTATGCACAAGGCACCATAGCTTAAAACATTGTTCGGTTCTGAAACAGGTAACATGAGAGCACTAGATGGATTACAAGGTCCAGTCTATGTCGGAACAGGGTGTATGTTCAGAAGGTATGCTCTCTATGGATTCAACCCACCTCGAGCCAATGAGTACTCAGGGGTGTTTGGTCAGGAAAAGGCTCCAGCTCTGCATGTCCGGACTCAGTCCCAAGCATCCCAAACTTCCCAAGCGTCTGATTTAGAGTCTGATACACAGCCTCTTAATGATGATCCAGATCTTGGTCTGCCTAAAAAGTTTGGTAATTCGACCATGTTCACAGACACTATTCCGGTTGCAGAGTACCAAGGACGGCCTCTAGCAGATCACATGTCGGTTAAAAACGGAAGACCACCTGGTGCTTTACTCCTGCCACGTCCTCCCCTTGATGCTCCAACCGTGGCTGAAGCCATCGCTGTCATTTCTTGCTGGTATTGTTTCTAAAACAGTAGATATGCTCTGTTAGTATAAATTGTTATATAGTTACCTGTATGTGGCCTTTCAGGTATGAAGACAATACTGAATGGGGAGATAGAATCGGATGGATTTACGGGTCTGTCACTGAAGACGTGGTGACAGGTTATCGTATGCATAACCGTGGTTGGCGGTCTGTATACTGCATCACAAAACGTGATGCTTTCCGTGGAACAGCGCCGATCAATCTCACTGACCGTCTCCATCAAGTTCTCCGTTGGGCCACAGGCTCCGTAGAAATCTTCTTCTCCAAAAACAACGCCATGTTCGCCACCAGACGGCTCAAGTTCCTCCAGCGAGTCGCTTACCTCAACGTCGGGATATACCCTTTCACCTCCATCTTCTTGGTTGTCTATTGCTTCCTCCCTGCTCTCTGTCTCTTCAGTGGAAAATTCATTGTCCAGAGCCTCGATATCCACTTCCTTTCCTACCTTCTCTGCATCACTATAACCCTAACCCTGATCTCACTCCTTGAGGTCAAATGGTCAGGAATTGGACTGGAAGAATGGTGGAGAAATGAACAGTTTTGGTTAATCGGAGGCACAAGTGCTCATCTTGCAGCAGTCGTCCAAGGTTTGCTTAAAGTAATAGCCGGAATAGAAATCTCCTTCACGCTGACATCCAAATCCGGAGGAGAAGACGAAGACGACATCTTTGCCGATCTTTACATTGTGAAATGGACGGGCTTGTTCATCATGCCCCTTACTATCATCGTAGTAAACCTTGTTGCCATCGTGATTGGAGCTTCTAGGACTATATACAGCGTGATTCCGCAATGGGGCAAGTTGCTGGGAGGAACATTCTTTAGTTTATGGGTGTTGACTCATATGTATCCGTTTGCTAAAGGACTGATGGGACGAAGAGGAAAGGTTCCAACGATTGTTTATGTTTGGTCAGGGCTTGTGTCCATTACCGTGTCGCTGCTTTGGATCACCATCAGTCCTCCAGATGATGTTTCAGGCGGCGGTGGAGGATTCTCTGTGTAAACTTTGGATCAGAGTGGGAGGATTTTTTACTACAGTATATTTTTGTTTTGTAAAAGTAATTTTGGTTTGTGTAAATTTATGTTAAAAATACATGATCTGACAGATTTGCCCCTCGCTGAACTTGACAAGAAAAATGGAAATTAGTTTTCCATCCGACGTTGTTTCGTTGAGTGGGAGTTAAGGAAGCTTCCTTTTGTTTCCTTTTTTTTTTGTTAGGTCTCTTACTCCTCGACGCTCTATATAATACCTGAAACTCTTCTTCTATCTTTCCATAATTCGATATCCAAAGTTTTAGAGAGTGAAACCCTAATAAGAATAGGAATGGAAGGTCACGTTTTGTTCTACTCCTCCTCCGTTGATCTTTCTTCTACTTGCAACAAAGCGCTTTCCTTGAATCTGAATAAACGTAAGGCTGTTGAACCACCATGTTCGGAATCGAAGAAGAAAAAATATCAGCTTTCTCATGATATCACGGCAGAGACTAAACAAATCGATGACCGCTAATCTTATGCTGCAGCGAAGACTATCCAGAAGAAGAAGCAATCGGCTAAACCTATGAAAGTTTCTAAAACCCAAAGATCTGGGGTTCATGGAACGGGAGAGATTAAGCAAAACTTGAAGAAGCGGAAGCCTGAAGACGTTTGCAAGTCTGTTCCAGAAACATCAAGGCTGCTGATCAAGTTGAAGAAGCAGCCGCCTGCGAAAGTATCTGAAAACTATTAGTATAGATAGTCTTTATCTATATTTGTGTTTATCTTGTATAGATTTCTTACTCTCCGAGTATATCGAGATTGTGATCTCAACAATCTCAACAACCTCTTGTATAAATATGTGTATGCATTGTTAAATAAGAATCATCCTTTACCATCTCTCTACATGGTATCAGAGCGACGATTCTAACCTAAAACTCGTTGCCTCTTTTCTCTTCTCTTCCTTTTTCTCTCTTCTCTTCTCTTCTTCTAATGGCTTCTGAAACATCCTCCGTCTCCTCTGATTCGGCTCCTGTTTTTAATGTCACCGAACCACACAAAACTCTGATCTCGCTCAACATGAGCAACATAACCAAACTTACTCCGGATAACTTCATCACCTGGCGTCTCCAGGTCAGATCTCTCCTTGAAGCACATGAACTTCATTGTTTCATTGTCGATGCAGACAACACACCCCCGACAACACTCCCTTCTGACACCGGTGCGAATCAAGTCAATCCAAACTTTGCTGCTTGGAAACGACAAGACAAGCTTCTCTTCAGTGCCTTGCTTGGTTCTCTCTCTCTTCCCGTACAATCCATCGTTGCTCGTGCCACTACTTCTCGCAACATATGGGAAATCCTCACCAACACCTATGGGAAATCATCTCGAGGTCGCATCCATCAGATCAGAGATCAACTCAAAGAGAGCACCAAAGGGAACAAGTCCGTGCAAGACTATCTGCGAGGTATCATCACTAAAGCAGATCAAATTGCATTGTTTGATGCTCCATTACCACATGAAGATCTCCTTGACTATATCACCAACGGACTTAACGACGACTACAGAGCTATTGTCGAGATGGTTCAAGGCCGTGACACACCAATCTCCATTGAAGAGCTCCATGAGAAGCTCATCAACAGAGAAAATGCGTTGAAGGCTGCAGGTGACACCAATCTCTCTGTTCCTGCAACTGCTAACGTTACACAACTCTCCCGGCAATCTTCTCGTGGTGGCTTCAACTCATCTCGTGGTGGTTTTCGTCCATCTCGCTCATATCTTGGCAAATGTCAGCTCTGTGGTGTTCAAGGTCATGGAGCCAAACGCTGTCCACAATATCAACAACCATCACCGCCGTTCTCCTACTCTGCTCTGCAGTTCAATCAGTTTCGAGGGTTCTCTCCTTCCCCTGCTCCACACCCTAAAAGTTGCTAATCATTGACAATGGTTTCTGTTTCCTCTGCTACTATCCAACACAACACCGGGCATAATGCAATCTAGCTTCAAACAATTTGAAGATAGATCCGTGGCTGAGAGATATAACAAGTTAAGCTAATATGAGAGGCAAAAGATTACATGACATGACATGCATTCAAAGATCAATCCTAACGGTTCCTGCATTTATACTGACCAAATATCTTGACGAGTCACTCCGGCTTGTAAGAAGAGATGACTTGACCTATTGCCAATCCAAGCAACAGCCCAGGCCAATACCCTATAAGGCTATAACCACTGCTTTCCAGCTCAACACCTTTTCCTCTTCTTCTTCGTCTTCTTCCTCAGGCTCTTGTGTCAGTGGCGCATTACTTCCAAAGCAGATTTCTTCCAAAGGAAAACCACAAAGCCCTGCATTCCCTTCAAAGGAGGACTTAGATTGCCCAGTGATTTGTGTTCCTTGCGGTATTTCACCTGTGAGCTGGTTATGAGCCAAACTTACGTACGCCAAGAAGGAGAGGCTCCCAAGTCCTTTAGGTATATTCCCTGACAGTTGGTTTCTTGAAAGGTCTATTGACTCCAGCTCCGTAACGTTTGCCAAAGACAGAGGAATATGGCCTGTGAATGCGTTGTTTGATAAGTTGAGTGCTATCAATGCCTTCAAAAGACCAATGGACTCAGGTATCTGTCCTTCTAGTTTGTTCCCAGAAAAATCAATGGTGGCGTAGGAAGTAAGGACCTTTCCTTGCTCCATGAATAGACCTTTGTATTGCAAATCTATGGTGTCATCATAGATAAAGTTAGGATGGTTGTAGTCTCCCATATAGATTCTCCCATCTTCATTCATCTGGAGTGATGATGCTTCCCAATTCATGAAGTAATTTGGTGGCAAGCTTCCTGTAAAGTTGTTATCTGATATTTCAAGTATGCGCAGCTTGGGAAACGCAAGAGGACCTTGATCAGGACGAGATATAGGGCCATGAAATTTGTTTGAACGGAGGGTAAGAGCTTTTAAATCAGGCAAAGCCTTAAGCCAGAAAGGAAAAGTGTCTTTGATTCTGTTGTGGTCCAGACTTACAAACCTTAGCGAGGAGCAATTCAGAAGAGACCTTGGAAGCTTCCTGGTTAGTTGATTGTAGCCAACATCAAGTGTCCGAAGCAAGGCACTATCATAGAAAATATCTGGAAGATTCCTTCCAAGTTGTTCTTCCGGAGGTTCACTACAATTAGAGACTCTTTGATATTACTCAAACATCGAGGAATTGGACCGGATAAGTTGTTGTAGGATAGATCAAGAATAGCAAGCGAGCTTCGGTTGCAGGTTGCAAGAGGTATGTTCCCTGTGAAACTATTGTTCCATGCAGATAAGCACTTTATAGACAATGGTGGTTTAGGAAATGTTCCTTTAAAATGGTTATAAGCCAATTCTAAAATCGTCACGGATGATTTCACTAAAGCTTCTTCCGAACCTTCTAAATCGGTGAAAGAATTATTAAAAAGATTCACTAAGCTCAGACGAGGAAGGTTCCACAACCACTCAGGGACTTTCCCTTTGATTTTATTGTTGGAAAGGTCTATATGCTCTAATTTCTTAAGGCTCTTTATGAAGTTTGGGAACTGACTAAGGCCACAACCCGACAAGCCTAGTTTTTTCAAGTTCAATGGGATGTTTGAATCTGAATGTTTACTAGTTTCCAGTAAACTATTACCGGAAAGACCAAGTATCAACAATGATTTGAGATTGAACAAGAGCCTTAAGTCAATTGGATTGCTTATGTTTAGGTAAGAAAGGTATAGATATTTAAGGGTGGTGAAGTTTGAGATATGCTCTAGGATTTTTCCTTCAAAAGGGTTATTCTCAAGTTGCAAAGTTTCGAGCCTAGATGAAGTAGATGAGTTAGGAACTTCAATCGGATCTGTGAGATGATTGTTGTTGAAATTGAGATATGATAAGAAAGGCATAGTGAGGAGTGAAGAAGGGATGAATCCAGAGAAATATTGGAAAGACCTAAAATGGAGAGGTTGGTTAGATTTTGTACAAATGAGAAACTACCAGTGAGCTGGTTTTGGGAAAGGTCTAACAAGTAAAGCCGACTTAGATTACTAAATGTTGAAGGAACTTGGCCAGTAAAGCCGTTAGAGGAAAGAGACAAGACCTCTAATCTGTTGAGAATACCAAACTCGGAAGGAAGTGAAGTGGAAGTGAAGTTGTTGTGAGAGAGATCAAGGTAACGGAGCTGAAACAACTCGAACAGGCTACTGTTTGGTTTTAGAAGGCCACTGAGACAGCCACTTGGGAGTTGTAGCTCCGTGACCGCACCCGTTGTGTTATCGCAGCGGACTCCATTGAAGTAGTCAGTATGATTGCAACTGCGGGATTCAAACTCGTTCTTGAATCGCACAAGGGCTTGAATCTGGTCGGGACGACAACCAAGCTGACCATTCATCACTAAGAAGCTCGAAGCTAAGTGTAAAAGTACTAAAGAGATAAAACCGGATCGTCCCATGGTTTTGACTTTTGATACAAAAGTATGAAATTATTTAACCAAAAAGAGACGTATAAAAAAGATTTGATGATCTGTACGTTCTTGGAGCCTCCATTGCTTATGAAGTGTGTAATTAAAACAACAACAACAAGAAACTATATAGTTTGGTGAGACTTTATATCCTCTTTAATTTTTGTTGAACTATTACAATAAAATTGCATTAATATTGTTTGTGGGTTAGAGGAGAAGTCTTGGTTATTAATCAGTTGGTAACCTTTAATGTCTCGCATGGATGATAAGACTTGGTATTGATTTTGTTTGAGGATTGGAGAAGACAGTTTGTCAAACTTGGAAAAAACAGAGACATCATCTCTTTGTGTTATCAGTTTCCCTATCTGTCGAGCACAAGAACTGTTGAAAATTAAATTATAACTACGAGGTTAAATGCTTGAGCTTGTGAATCTATACTAATAAAAAGTAAGCTCCTTTAGCGTCCACATAACATTTTAAACAACTAATAGAAATTTGACATATCACTTATTAATATTTTATACAATTTTCAGAATTTTCTATATTAAGAATAATTTTAAACAACCTATCATGATTTGACATGCCATTCATTAACAATTTTTAAATTTACAGAATTTTTTAGAAAAAGAAAAATTTTAAATTTATGGAAATCAAAGAACTATGCACAAAATCCCACATCGTCTAGAAATTTTTTAGACAATGGTTCAGAACCAGTATAAATAAGATTAATATGCTTCCAACAACGAATGAGCAGGAAAGCTTGATTTATCAGGCGTCCAAGTTTAAAAGTTTTATTTGGTTTGATCTGGTTTTTTATTTGATCAAATTAAAACTTTAAACAGTTTCAAAAAAATATTATAATATTTAAAAATTTAAAAGTTTAGATATTATAAATATTGAAACGTTTAAAAGTTCTTAACTTTTAAAAAGTTTTTAAATATTATAAGTTTTAAATTTTAAAAGTTTAAAATATTATAAATATTAAAAAAATTAAAAGGTTCAAATTTTATATTTTGAAACCTTTTAAAAGTTTAAAATATTATAAATATTGATGCAAAACATAAATTATCTTATTTATCTACATTTGTGCTTTTTATTTCTTATGAGCTGTAAAACATATTTTTGTGTATGATTTTATAGATGAGTTGATATTCTTTCATTAGTTTTTTATTTTTGGGTCTAAGGAAGAAGGATTGACATCGCAAGACCTTAATTTGATGTTTGAGTCAAATTTTGAGGTTTAAAGAAGAAAGATGGACGACAAACACCAACATTTTATTAGCTATACATAGGCATGACCAGGGTTTCGGTTGTCACGGTTAAGATTTATTAACCATCGGTTATGGTTAGAAATTTTTGTAACCTTAACCAGAACCGTTTAACAAACGGTTAAACAGGTACGTTTAAATACGGTTACGGTTCAAGTGGTTACTGTTATTTACGGTTACAGTTGTTTGATAATATGATACGGTTGATATTATTTGATGATATAATATAATTGATATTATTTATTTATAATTATTATGTTCTTATAGTGTACTTATATGTTCTTATGTTCGTAAATTATCTTATTTATTTACGTTTGTGCTTTTTATTTCTTATGAGCTGTAAAACATATTTTTGTGTATGATTTTATAGATGAATTGATATTCTTTCATTAATTTTTTATTTTTATTTTTATGAGAAAAGAAATGATTTTGTTCTTGGAGTTTGTTGGATTAACAAGTTGTGTGGTAGTCTTAAAAAAAGGTTTTTAGTGGAAGAATGTGGAGAAGTTGACGAGGATGAAGAAGAAAAAGAGTATAGCGAAGAACCAGAAGATAAAAGTAATGATGAGGATTACCACAAAATTTGACAATAGAAATGACAAGACAGAATATGAAGAATAAGAAAACATTGAATAAAAAACGAGAAATTTACGAGATCAGCATTTAATCTCAAGAGTATTGTAGGATTCGGCCTTTCTGTTCGTCCTTCTCGAATTAGCATTTCTTGCATACCTGAAATTACATGTCTACCCTCCCAACTCGAATGACGATAATTCCCAAATTTTGCATTTCTGTTCTATTCTTTTAATTTGGTTTTTTAATATGTTTGTACTGTTCGGTAAACCAGAGCCTCTTGCCGAAATTGATGACGATTCCCCATCAATGTATATCTAAAATCTGCAGAAACATTGATGATGGAGAGGATTTCTTTACCTCCCCCTTCACACTCCGATCATCTGTCTTATCTCGGTATTTTTCTCAACTGCCTCCTACAACAAAACCCTAGATTCAATTTCAACATATTTCAGTTCCGCCTGCAGACGGAACGCCTCCTATCCTCGAAGAACTTCAAATTTCTCTGTTATCTGCAGTCTTCAAATCTTCAGATAAAGGCGGCACCTCCGACTATGTCCTTTGCTCTTCCAATCGGTGGGTCTGAAGCACTTCTGCTATTGCGTCCTCACATCTACCCTTCTCGATTGGATCCATCTATTTAAATTTCTTCCGTGTGTTCAATTGTTATCAATGTCTGACTCTACTAACCAACATACTACTTCGCTATCACCAGGTACAAACTTTGAAATAGCTCAGTCATCGTACTTCAATTTCTTGCATAATTGCATATGTTTCTTCTACAGAATTGCATAGGTTTCTTCTCCAATTGTGATAGTTACGTCTCATCTTTCTGCAATACCTCAAGTTGTAGGCTAAATTGATGTCCTGCATATCTTCTTCGGTCGCTTCAGTTTACGTTCAATTGTTTATGTACCGTTACAACTCTACTTCATTGGTCCTCCATTAGATTTCCCCCTTGGGTTCCCTTTCTTACATTCCTTAGGGTTTATCATAGCTCTTCTCCTCTTAATGGTCCTCTATTAGATATCCCCCTTGGGTTCCCTAGCTTACAATCCTTAGGGTTTATGTTTAATCTTCTCTTCTTACTGGTCCTCTACTACATAACTCCCTTGGGTTCCTTTTCTTACAATCCTTAGGGTTTATTTTTAATCTTCTCCTCTTACCGTCCTCTACTACATTTCTCCCTTGGGTTCCTTATCTCACAATCCTTAGAGTATATTTTACCATTTAACAAAGAATGTTGTTTAAATTCATTTTCTAGAGAAAATTTTGCTTAAGTATCCCATCGGATGTCATTCTTAAAGGGAACCCATGGGAGATTGAAGGGGTGGAATAATTCATTTAAAATGTTGCTATAACATGTACCTATGCTAACCAACCTGTGCTTCTGTGTTTCCTTATTTTCCCACAAGGTGACGTTCCTGAACGTATTTTTGCTGTTAATTGCTACCCTCCCCATGTTGTACGTATCAACTCCTACTCAAGACCTCGGTACCTCATTGACATCCTCCATATTCTAGCTGGGTTGCCTGAGCTAGATATGTTGTTGGCATCTCCTCTTGGGACTCTCTTCTCCTTGCATGTTCGATTTTGCTCCATATCTGGTCAACTAGTCCACCAGCTCTTATGTAGACAGCTTTATACTCCTAACAGTGACGAAATTTGGTTTGTTTTTGGCGGCCAACCTCTGCGCTTCTCCTTAATTGAGTTTGAGCAATTGACTGGCCTTTCATGTGCACCTTTTCCACCACATGCAGACCTACTCCCTCTAACCACACATGCTGATGGATGTGCTCCATACTAGTATGAACTTATAGGCCGTGACCTTGGCTCAACCACTGTTGATGATCTTCTCACCCTGTTGAAGGCTGAACCAAACATGCCGGTTTGGCGGAAGTTTAGAGTTACGTTGGTTGTTATTGTTGAAGGCATTCTGCTTTGCCGCACGCAGCCTGTGAAACCTTAATTGGAAGTTATTGAGATGGTTAAAGATATTAAATTCTTTCTGCAGTATCCTTGGGGCCGCCATTCATTCAAACGCCTATTTAGGATGGTAACGATTGGAGAGTACATCCCATATCAGGCGTCTCTTATTAAAAAAACTAAACCAATCATCCTTAGCTGTCCATGGGTTCCCTCTTCCCATTCAGCTACTAGCATTTAAATCCATCCCCGCCCTGCTCAACTATCTGCCTAATAGTGAAGACAGGTCATTGTTTCTTGACCAAGCTATTTCATATCTCCCCAAATGCAAGTCGTACCATACCAACAACATATTGTCCACTGAGCATGATCCTTCGGTAAGCGATGTACCTGCCTCCTTCTCAGCTTCGTGATTGTAGTCACTTTCTTACACATTCCCGTATCATAAGTTGCAGTTGCAGGTTTTATTCCCTTGGCCACCAGGTACTGATTTACAATCTACTGTCGGATGTGATCCCAAGAGGCAGCTGTTACAATCACTTGTCTCATCTGGCTACAAGTTTAGGCCAGACTTTGGATTTGGAGGCGATTCAACTCTACCATCTCTGCACGTCATGCCACCACGAAAAAAACAAAATTTGTCAATTGGTGAATTCATCTTCAGAGGTTGATTCCACACGTCATCCCAGAAAGCATTGTAAAACGTCTCACGCCTTTGAGTGTGCGAAGCATGTTGATGGTATTGTTACGTTAAAGTTATCAGGTTTTAGTCACTCCTTACTGGCTGATCTGGATCACCTGCTATGGGAACCCAAACCAATAGACGTAGAGGTGTGTGGGAAGGGAAACTCTTGCTCAGAGGTTGGATCTCACACAAATCTTTCCCTATCGCATGTTATGCCTTCTGATTACGCTTCTCTACATGGGCAGTACGCTTCTCCTATTGCACAAACGTCTGGATCATATTCCGAGAATTCCTTATGCTGCGCATCTTCCACTACCCATGTGGTCTCTATTCCCTATAACCTTGTCAATTATTTTGCCTATTTTTTAACTAACCCTTAGACACAACTATTGGTTAACGTAGCTACCTCTTGTTCTCCCTTGATTGTGCAGGAAACTGAAGAGAAGAGATTTCTGTTAGTTGATCCTTCCCATGATCCATTTATTCATCTCTCCCATATTGATGCCCTTCAAGGTCAGACATCTTCACCCCAGGGTAATCCCGCATCGGAAACTCCCCTGCATGGCTCCTCACCGTTGAAGGCTAATGAAAGTCGTTGCCTAGCGATTGTTCCTCTCCTTCCATTACCTCATACTTCTACCGGGTTTTAGCATCATCCACACCAAACTCGGTTGTCGAGGTCAGACCAACTAGTTTCCAGTTAATAGCAATGGTCGAGCTCAGAATGTCAGAAGCAATAATCTTTCCTCTTACCTTAATTCCATGACACGTTTACGGTCTTCATGCCAAACTCTCCCGTCTGACACTCCATTTGGTCAGACCAGAGTAGGCAACAAACCTCTATCTACATGACAACTATGTGTCCAATGGCTACCCTTCATCGGAGTCCTGAGAAACAACTCCCTTTGTCATTTCTGCGTCTTTCTATCATTATGTCCCCTTCGACGTTAGTTGCTAGAAATTATAAATTAATTTCCTTCAAATGTTGTCCTACTACTTACAACTCTTTGCTGTTGTAATTGCAAACTCGGTGAAACAAACAATGCAGTCATAAATTTCATATCTACTAAAACGCTTTGCCTTCACTTTTATCCCACTAAAGTCATGTCAAACAAATATCTTTATTAAACCCTTTGCCAATTACATTCAGGAATATAGTACAACAAAGAACTGAAACACTTTATATGCCACCTCAAATACAAGTCTAGTACATCAACTCTCAGTATTCAAGCTCTCTCTCTCTACTCAAACATTTTTTCCCCTGAAATGGATACACTTGGTATTCATGTCGCACTTGACATTGCTTCCCGAGTTGGTCGTTCTACATTTACTGATCTCTCAGGTATGTTGTATACATCAAAGTTTTACTCCTCTCTTGCTACCCATCCTACCATTCTACATACTATTTCCATGCAATTTCTCTTCGAAAATCCAAATCTCATCAACCTCATGTCCCCTTACCGTCCTTTCTTCTCTCGTTGTCTACAAGCGCATAATCCAACAGCTTGTTATCTTGAGAGTTTGAAACTTGCGACCAAAGATGGACATGCCGAGACAGCTCTGCAACTCTTACAGACCATACCTAATGCTCAACCCCATGCTACCTTTACAACATCACTGCTCCAAATTTGCCTTGGCTCTTATGAACATGCCATTTACAATTCTAATTTACTTGTAGCATCTGTTGGTTCTTTTGAAGCTGCAGATGAAATTGACAGTACTGTTTTCCGTCAAATCATGAAAATTGGGCCAAGGAAAGTTAGGTCTTATACAAACACTTGGAGATATAACCATATTCCAAAGTGTGGTCCATGCTCACTGACCAATCGTTGTCCAGATTGTTTCTTGTACTGGTTTTCAGTTATGTATCTTCTATTATGTTTGGCTTTCTCGTTTATTTCCCATGTAATTTCTATTTTATGCTAATGTTTATGTCGACTCCACGTTTGCTTTATAAATATCTAACGTCTACCTCTAACATTATTGATCTGATTATCTCTCCCACACCCAACTAATTCCCACAACCATACCATGCCTTTAATTCACACTCACCTATTAACTCTCCTCTGCATCCTCCCACTTGCTTCTCTTGTTTCACCAACAACATAATTACATCATTGAGTTCACACCAGTTGGTAGGTCTTATAGTTAATGCTTAACTATAAATGTAACCGATCTTTGAACCAAACTCATTTTGCTTCGGTTTGTTGTCTAAAATACAACAACGACAATACAAAGTATTTCAATGGACTCCATTCCTCATGTTTTGCTGGTAGATATAGTGAGACGGGTTTCCCAGCATGGTTTTCGTGAGTTGGGACCTTTACTCGCTTCTGGTCCTCAATTCAATATGATTGCCCTTGATCCTATTGTTTTGCAAGATGTTGACATTGACGAGTTCATATTTGTAAGCCCCCTTGCGAATCAAAGTTCTATCTACCGGCCATTCTTACTGCGATGTTTGGCTGCTGAGAACCATAGTGCCGAGTATGTCGAAGGATTGTGACTTGCTGTCCAACACGGACCTTCATACACCTCTATTAATCTTCCCAGGTCATCAGCTTCCGATAACATATACGCTCGTTTTGCTCTAGGGACGTTCCTCATATGTTATGGGTCCTTTGACACAGGTATGGAAGTAATTATCTCATTCTTATCTTTCGTTCCATCAGTAGACGATGCAGTTGGCATTGCAGAAATGGTTGTCACTCAAATAACAGAGATGGGGACACCACATGCTGGTTTCTATGAGCCTTTTATGCGTTTCCCTACTCTCCCACACTGTTACCTTAACAACTTCTCAGTTCTCCACCTCTGTCCCAAGTGTTTTGCTTTCAAGTACGCAGCCCGATTTCTTGAAATGTGTTAACTCAACATCACTCTCTCTACATATTTTCAGGGTTCTCTATTTTCATGTACTGTCGAATCTCTCTCGTAGAAACTATATTGTACCATGATCTGCACTTGAATCTAAGTACTCTTATATGTACCGATTCGCATTTTTCAAACTACGTGTGTTCATGGTTCCTAATTCACTGTGTTATGAGCGTTTTATGCACGAGACGCTTTCTCATATATATATATATATAAGTCTAATATCCATACAATTACCATAAAAGGTTCAACAAACATTTTGTGTATTGCTAACAGAAACTGCTACCACCCTACATTGTCATTGTTTCAAGTCATATTCTATGAACCAAAAAACCTTCACAACACCGTCTCATCTCGACCTCCACTTGAAACTTACATTGTTCTCCAGTACTGCAGAACAATTACAAATGCAGAGGCTTGAAGCTCGCAAAAAAAACATTCCTCTTTGCTGCGACTCCATCTTCCCTACGTCGACCCCAAAAAGGCTTGGCAGTTCAACCAACAATACTCGCTCTTCATTCAAACTGCATCTACCAACATTTAAACTTACGTCTGGTGCCCAAAAAATTATCCAAGGCTACCTGGAAAAACATTACAGATTCAGTTTTTGTGTTTAATCTGTAACTATTAAATTCTCAATATGAAAGTAATCGGAGCATGTTTACCAAACTTAACTACAAACCAAACGCCAATATAACATCCAATACATTACCCTATCATGTTTTTGCAAGTAGCTCAGTTATGGCATGATTGTCCACATATTGAACACTTATGGGGGGCCGTTTTGTGCTTTTTATTCCCCTGCAACCATCAAAATCAGTATACTGTCTAAAAAAAATTTTACAAGGGATTAACACGAGTCACTTTGTACATTACCGGATGTTCTCCAATAGAAGTAATCCTCCTCTTCCTTCTTCGTCCTGGACCGGGTGGGTTAGTGGGAGGGTTGAACTCATTCTCCACAACTGTTACAGGAACTTCTCCATCGCCTTGATTAGGGACAGGGTATATTAGCACCTCATAAGTAGCTCCGAAAACAGGGACACGCTACATTTCTCCTACAAGTGAGGGAATGTAGACACCATTTATCCTCGCTGCAGCCAACGCATGGCAACAAGGTATAAGAAGCTTCTGAACCCAAGACAAGTACAACTTTTCTTCTCAAGATCAACAAAGTATGTGTTCCACTCTATTTCACTGACTTGGTAAGCCCAATCTGAGACTGCTATAACTGCCAAACCTGCGGATGCTACATGGTTGCGAAGCATAAACTTGTTTACATTAGGTGTTATTGGCACCGGCTGGGTAGCCAATTTTTTTGCCTTAGCTCGTCTGATGCAGAACCACTGCATAAGTTTGGTCCTAATAGACTCAACCATAGTGACTATTGGGAGCTCCACAATCTTTGCTATAGCACTATTAAGAGCTTCAGCGACATTGCTACTCATTATATTATACCTTTTAGCGGGGCAGTGAGCTTGAGTCCAATGTCCAAGTGGTATTGCACCAACATTGAAGGCCCGAGCTGCTTTCCCAACTAATGCAGATAACCCTTTACCGGCAAAGTGTCTCACGTTTCTCTCTATGTGAATTGCACACGCCCCGTGGAAAGCTTGTGGGTAAACCTCACCAATTCCAGCATAGATAGCCATGTGCCTATCAGGTACGATAACCAAGTCTTCTGCATCAGGAACAATTAACCTCAGCTGTCTGAAAAACCACGTCCAAGCAGGTATGTTCTCAGAGTCGACGACACCAAAAGCGACTGGGTAAACTTGGAAGTTTGCATCCTGCATGCTTGCAGCTATCAGACAGCCTTTGAACTTTGATTTTATAGTTGTACCGTCTACTAGTATGACCTTCCTGCAATGTTTGATCCCTCCAATGCTTGCAGCCAAAGAGAAAAACAAATATTTGAACTTCTTACTCCCATCTTCTGCATATTTGTGCTCCAGTTTAAACACAGTCCCAGGGTTCCCTTTGCTCAAGCAAATACATATATGTTGCCAACAACTTGTAACTTTCTGCATCACTTCCTCTACTTTTCGTAACTGCAATTTCTTTGCCATACCACGCCTTCATGTAAGTCACAGAGACCTTTAGCTCCACAAGAAGAAGTTCTGGGATCTCACTCGCTTTAGGGCCTGCACGACCATTTGCATACTTGTCGTGCAAAACAGAAGCAATAACCTTTAAAGAAGCTAGCTTCGCATACTGTGCTCTTGATGTAATTGTGCAACTATGGGTCAACGTAGCAGTCCGAACCTCAAAATTCTTTGAGAACTTTGAGACAGAATGACCAAACACTCTCCATCTGCAATGCGGATCAACGCAGACAAATATAAGCCTCTCCGGGTCAGATCTTGTTTGGCGGAAATAGAAAAGTTGTTTGATAGCATATACCGACACCGTGTTCTGCATATCGTCTTTGTCTTTAAACAGCCGACCTATATATATTGCATCTTCTTCAGCTGATACAGGTCCACAACCATCAGTGTTTGTCAAATCAATGACATCATCAAACACCGGCTCTGCGTCTTCAGTTGGCAACGTTTGCTCAAAGTTAATGTCATCATCCAATGTGTTGCGAGAGATTCGTTGATGTGTTGCAGTACGAGCATATGAGAGAACCTGATCGCCAACATCTGCTCTGCCACCGTCTGCTTCTTGTGCCATTGCATCCTGAGGTTGTGCTACCGATGATGGACCACCTTCTTCCATTAAAGATCTACCAAACTCTGCAACGATTGGAGTGTTACCAACATCATTACCAAAAAACGAATCAAAATCTTCCCCTGCTTCAGAAGAAGAAGCTGTTACGCCATCTGTGAAACATTCATCACGGGCAGGATAAGTTAAGTCTCCACCATCAAGGACAATATAGTTGTCAGAGTCATGCAAAACTTTCTATGGTGATTGAGGCACAATTTGCTCTCCTGAGTTAGGAACAACTTCTTTCCCCTTAGCTATGGCTAATTGCTCTTGCTGCTCTTCAAGAAGTTGTACCTCGTGAAGGACCCGCTCATCCTCAGAATAGCTATTATATTCTTCCTCCGGCTGGTCCTCGCTGTTATGTGACAGTGAAGGTGTCCCAGCATCTGCAAGCCTTATTATGCCACCAATATCTGTTCCTGGCCACTGTTCTGCAAATGTATCTGCCACCCCCCTCTCGCGACCACTACTGCCTTCTCCAAACTCTCTGACACAGCCATCCAGACGACAACTATCCCTCCCCCCATTGGGAAATAGCCCATCACCTAACTGGATGTCTTTCCCTTTGTCAATACTATCCTTAAACAACATCCGCCGGACACCAGCTCGATTAGTCCCTTCATTGGTGTTTGGACCGCTAGAGTCAATGCTATACATCCTTATGCGCTCGTTTGCTTCCTGAACATACTCTGGCGATATAGCATTCTGTCCATGATTGTCTCCACCATTGTTCACATGATAACCCTGCTGTAGAGTCCTGCTACCACTAACTTCCTCATCAAAAGCTTCCAAAGATAGCAACATATTTAAGTTAATGGCTCCCCTCCGAACATTGACAAAGTTCCTCACACCCATGGTAGTGTTAATAATAACTGGAGGCCTGCTGTTTATGGAGAAGATCGAAAGTTGACATGGAAGCCAATAACTCAATGTCGGCGTAAGACTCATTTGTTGCAGCTCAAACTCATCACTTATATGTGAAACCAGTTCTTCATAACTCATGGACAGACGCATATTGATGTTCCTTGCGTAGCATTCCTTCGCAAGAACAAAAGTCCATACTCCACACTCCAAAACTTCCCAAGTACCTGCAATCACAACGACTGCAATTTCTGCCCCCTACACAAACAACATCGATGTAATTCCGTTAGAAAGAGCAGTCATCACTATGTTTATATAATACACAGAGAAAATTATATTACTAGATGCTACGAGGAGAGTACCTCATCAGTCACCGCTAACCATCAATGACAACAAAACATAGACAAGCTTGACCCATAAATGTTGATTGTAAGGTTAAAGTTTCACTTGGTTTCCAAACTAGCCAGGCGTAACAACATGGCATATAGTAAGAACCTTCTTTCTAAAATAAGATACGCTAAGATCGGCCTAAGCTAGTGCTAATTGATCAGCAAACCTTCGCCAACAACAACTCACAGCAAACCTTGTACATTGGACAAATGATAGAAACTATTTATACTATTTCAAACATAAGAGAGGTGATGATACTTACCTCATCGCTCATCTCTGTCTTTCTCTTGCACACGGTACGTATCTCTATTTAACCCAGATCTAATTATTTTGCGATATGTATTTTTTTACTTTTCCCCAAATGTCCACAGAAAGACAAACCCTCATATATATCCTTGGGGAGTAGAACCTTTAACCTAATCAACTGTTACAAGAAGCCACATCGTCAATTCCCAGCCATAGAAAAATCAAACAGTCGACACCCCATCGCTTCGACGGTACAGTGATCTATTTTCAAGAGAACGAAATCCCGCGCATCGCCAAAGAGGGCAAAAACGTCAATTAGCTCTTACGAAAAGCCTAAATGTAGAAGTACGGAAAGAAATGCCGCATATGAAATTTAGCTGCCACAAAGGCCCATCTAGACAAACTCCCCGTAAAAAACACGAAAACATAGGTGATAGCGATCAATTAAATATGAAAACGAGTTAAATTCATGATGATAAAATTGTTTTGTTTTTCTGGTGGTCAAATAAATGGTTTAGAATATGTGAGGTCATCAGTTTAATTCGCCTCACCTGGATGTCGAGTTAAATTCATGATTTTTTTTTTCAGATTTGATCTTATAACACAACTGATTTTTATATTTCAAAAAATTGTGTATCTGAAATTTAACTTTTCTTTACTAATTTAATTTTTTTATAAGATAATATTTTACTACCATCATCAATCATATATAGTTTCCATCAAAATATATCAAATATACCCACGCGTACTCCAGAACCTATTTAACCGAAGAAAAACTACATTGTCTTCTGCAAGAGAAAGAGATTGTGAAAACATAAACTGGGAAAACAAATTAGACCAAGACAACATTTCGGTTTACACTCAAACCGGGAAAACATAATTTAATGAACCAAATTTTATATTCCCAGTAAAACTCCTCTTTCTTATTAGACAAAGCGAGAAGGATATTTTATGATGCGACGACGGCGGAGCGATTGCGATCACCGTCACTCTCGTCGACGTTTTGGTGGGAGGCTTCCTTAATCAAGGAGCTCCAGGTGATCTTTTCATTTGTGCTTTTTTTTTTTTTTTTTTCTCTTGATTGCATAAGCAATAATGATACAATTATGGAATGAGATTGATCAATTGAATTTGATTGATTCTAGGATTTAGGGGTTTAGGAACTCTTGGATTGATATTTAAGGATTTTACCTCTCTGTTAATGATATCTTTATAGATTACTTTCGTTTAGAGCTGATACCACAAGGTTTACTGCAAGTTGAAATTTTTTGATTCTTTTTTGAGGCAGAGCACCACAGTTCAACAACGCCAAGTTTCAGTATAATCATCTAAGCTCTGACTCTCTTATTTGACCCTTTGTCCAGTTTGTCTTAACAGGATGCTGAAACGAAGGGCCGTAGTGCATTAAGAAACATCAGCTCGAGTTAGTTGAAGAATCAGAGAAGAACCAATCAAACAAAGCAGTATATCATAAGGACATAATCAGCCAAGAGAGAGAGAGAGAGAGATCTTAATAAAGGGAACCAAAAGTTACAGAAACTAGTAAATCATCAGGTAACAACATATATCCACATACTATATTTTCTTATCACTTTCTTGTTCTACACTATCCTTATTGTTAATGCTGTCCCATCTTGAATCCAGATTCATAAACAATCTAACTGGATCTACTTCCTTGCCCTTATCTGGACCAACTATCTTGACAAACCACTTTGGCTTGTATGAAGCAATAACGTGTGCTATTACCAGTCCAAACAGGAGTCCAGGCCAATACCCTATAACCACTGCTTTCCAGTTTAACACTTCGTCCTCTTCTTCTTCATCTTCTTCTTTAGGCTGTTGTGCTGGTGGCGCAAAGCAACTTCCTTGGAGAGGAAGACCACATAGACCTGCATTCCCTTCAAATGATGATTCAGCTTGTCCACTAAACTGTGGTCCTTCTGGTATTTCACCTTTAAGTTGGTTATGAGCCACACTTATGTACGCCAGAAACGAGAGGCTCCCGAGTCCTCTAGGAATATTCCCTGTAAGTTTGTTTCTGGACAGGTCTAGTGACTCGAGCTCCGTAACATTTGCCAAAGACGGAGGAATATGGCCCGTGAAGGCGTTGTTTGATAAGTTGAGCGCAATCAATTCCTTCAAGAGACCAATGGACTCAGGAATCTGTCCTTCAAGTTTGTTTCCAGAGAAATCAATGGTGCTGTAGGAAGTAAGGACTTTCCCCTGCTCCATGAATAGACCTTTGTATTGCAAATCCAATGTATCTTCATAGATATAATAAGAATTCTTGTAGTCTCCCATGTAGATACGCCCATCTCCATTTATATTGAGTGATGATGCTTTCCAGTTAACAAAGAAACTTGGTGGCAGGCTTCCAGTAAAGCTGTTATCCGACAGTTCAAGTATCCGCAGCTCGGGAAACGCGAGAGGACCTTGATCAGGAGGAGAGAGATGGCCGAAGAATCTGTTTGAACGGAGAGTAAATACATGCAAATTGGGTAGAACCTTCAGCCAGAAAGGAAACGTGTCTTCAATCCTGTTGTTGTCAACACTCAGAAACTTCAGAAAGGAGCAATTTAATAGCGATCTTGGAAGCTTCCCGGTTAGTCGGTTGTAGCCAACGTCAAGTGTCTGTATCGAAGCATTGCTAAAGAACTCGTCAGGTATACTTCCTTCCAAGCTGTTCTTCCTGAGATTTACTATTTTTAAGTTACTCAGACATTGAGGAATTGGACCGGTGAAGTTGTTGTAGGATAGATCAAGGACGATGAGAGAGCTTCGGTTGCAAACTGAGAGAGGTATGTTCCCTGTGAAACTATTGTTCCACGCAGACAAGTAGACAGAATTGAGTGGTGGAACAGGAAACTCTCCTGTCATGGAGTTATAGGCAAAATCCATTATCCGCAGTGATGAGTTAACTAAAACTTCTGAAGAACCTTCAAACCCGGTAAAAGAATTGTTAACAAGGTTCACTAAGCTAAGACGAGGAAGCTTCCATAACCACTCAGGTATTTTTCCTTTGATTAGATTGTTGGAAATGTCTATAAGCTCCATATTTTGAAGGATCTTTAAGATGTTTGGAAACTCGATAATGTCGCATCGCACCAAAAACAGGCTTTTTAAGCTCAATGGAATGTCTGACTCTGAACTTAAACTGGCTGGTAATAACCTATTTTCACGAAGATCAAGGACCAACAAAGATTTGAGAGGAGAGAAGACGCGTAAGTCTATTGGGTAACTTACGTTTAAGGAGGAAAGTTCAAGATATTTAAGGTTGGTGAGCTTTGAGATAGGCTCTAGGATTTTTCCTTCAAATTGGTTATACCCAAGGGACAAATGCACTAGGCTAGATGAAGAAGAAGCGTTGGGAACATCAATAGAACCAGTGAGCCGATTCTTTTTGAGATCAAGATAAGACAAGAAAGGCAAACTGGGTAGTAAATCAGAAGGTATGGGTCCTGAGAAATGATTGTAAGAAAAGTCTAAAAAAGAGAGCTTTGATAGGCTTTTAACAAGTGGGAAACTACCAGTGAGCTCATTATGGGAAATGTTTAAATGGGTAAGAAGGACTAGGTTACTAAATTCGGAAGGAACTTGACCAGTAAAGCCATTAGAGGCAAGAGACAAAACCTCTAATCTGCTGAGATTGCTGAATTCAGAAGGGAGTGAAGAGGAAGTGAAGTTGTTGTGAGAGAGATTAAGGTAACGAAGCTGATGCAAACCGAAGAGACTACTGTTGGGTTTGAGAGTTCCAGTGAAGCAACCACTTGGGAGCTGAAGCTTCGTGACCGCACCAGTCGCGTTATCACACTGGACTCCGTTTAAATAGTCACTGCTGTTGCAACCGTCGGATTCAAACTCGTTCTTGAATTGCATCAAGGCTTGGATCTGGTCTTGACGACAAGTAAGAGCATTGATCATCAAGAAGAAGCTTGAAGCGAAGAAGAAACAATAGAGTAAGAAGAGTACAGATCGCGACATGTTGTTTGAGAGATTTTGAACAAGTTGACGAAATTATTGAATCCGACAGAGAGACATATCAAAAAAAACGAACAAATAAGAAACGTGAGAGTTTTATATGCCACGTGGATGCCTACGTGTCACATATTTCATGAAGTGAAGTCCACCACGTAGGCATGTCTAATGATTCTATATGGCTGTTTTTCAAACAAGAGCGTTTGACAATTCTTTTACATTCAGAACAGTTTGACATTCTTCTTACAAGTTTGTTCATACTACTAATATAGCAACTAGAGAAATCAACATACATAGCATTATTATTACTCGCATTGGATCAAACGAACGCGTATTCAATATGATGATGACATAATCTTTTTTAATATCTTATTTCATGATTTATATTAACATTTTTGAAGTACATTTTGGTTTATGCCCTTTGAAGTTTATCTTATTTAATTTATTTATTTGCAACATTAACCCCTACAAAATTTTCTAAAATAATATTTTTACTTAATTAACTTCTACAAATTTTCCTAAAATAAACAGTTCTACTTAACTCAATTAATTGAACTAATATAAGAATACATATTAAATCAGATTTTATTGTTGTGTTATGCCCTTTAAGTACATAATCCTTCACATTCGATTACTACAATCTATTCAAATATCGATGGTACTAAAGTCGAGTGCATAATTATCAGCCTATTAAATTCATAATTTCCAAAGACGTCCATAATGACACCACCAAGACAAATATTTAATTGTCTATATATCTTATTTGTAAAGTAAATATTGACCGAAGAAATCTTTGTTTTAATAAAACATTGATTGCTGAAATCTCTCTTTAAATGAGTGCATAACTTAAATTTTACAAAGTTAATCCCTAGAAAGTTTTCCAAAATAATAAAAACTAGAATACGTAAAATCGACAGTCCATTAAAATCGAATAATATTCCTAATACTTCAAATATAGATTTAATCGTTTAATGCTACCATAATAATTATGTTAATCCAAT
>NC_025700.1:3316212-3371264 GCF_000633955.1 Camelina sativa
ATTTAATCGTTTAATGCTATCATAATAATTATGTTAATCCAATATTCATTTCCGATTTCTATGGTACACAAATCAATATATAAAACTAAATGGAAAGTAAATTTAAAATTTAACATATAAAACTAATAAATGGTATATTCCATAAATATACCTTAAATCCTTCACGTTTTGAAAGATCATTCATGACATTTTAAATGATTTTTTGCTTGCTCACCAATTTAGTCTTAATTCCATATCACATCTAATGCATTTTTAAAACACTATAAATAATCTCTCACTACCTAATGGAGAATGCACCAAACATACTTACAACTAGCAAAGAAACTTTACAGTAGTATTTTTTTTTTCAGTAAACATTACAGTCATCTATGAAAACAGTTTTGTGTTTTCTTTATTTTTTTTCTTTTGCTTTTGATGTTATTTAATATTCGTTGTAAGTAAGTCACTCTCATCTTTAAGAGATGAATCCATGTTCTATCATGATGTATATAGTTTTGCTTATTATATCAATAGAATTAAGTTTTCTGTTTCATTTTTTTTTCAGCAGTACATCTTATTTTGTTCGTTTTATAATCTACCAATTATTATAACAACCAAACATACTAACCATAACATACTAACCAAAGAGGCAAAAATTTAAAACTTGTATTTGCCTTTTCACTAAGTTTTACGGTCGTCTATTATTTGAAAAGGAATTGTCCTTATATAAACCACAAAATAAGCATACTCTCTTTAATATTGTATCATTATTTATCTATTTAATTATTTACACAACAAGAATTATCATAATTAATATTAGTTATTAAGATTAAAACCACACAACTAGAATTAAAAGATCTAAAAAATCTGCATCTATACCGATAATGATTTTTAAAAATAAATTTAAAATACATAATTTTTTTTTAATTTAGGAGAAGAAAAAATAGTCATATCATAGTGAAAATTCCGAATTAAAATAAAGATTGGAACTAAATATATCAACCAATCTAAATCACAATTAATATATATTTCTTTTGGATTGTTACTATTTCTCTCTCTCTCTCTTCACAAATTATTTTGATTAGCATAATATCAAAATCATATTGATTATTATTTATTAATTATAACTACATATATTCTTAAATAATTTTTACTGTAAAATATCACTAAAGTGAAAAGAAAACTTAGTTGAACTGATCATAATCGACATTAGCCCATTCTTAGTATTGGCTTTAGTTCCATATACGACGATGTAAATAGATTTGTTTTTATCCTTTTTATATATTCAATTACATATGTACCACAGTTTAATCTAAAAACACTAAACATCTAAATCATACAATTAAAAGGTAACTAAATTATTATATATATAAATAAAAAATTATTTTTCAATGTACCACGAGTTTAAAAAATTACACATGTAGTCATTTACCATAAATTAAATCTAAAAACACTAATAATTTGAAATCATATATTACACATATATTACAGGTCAAATTATAAAAAAATCGAAATCAAAATTCTAATTTTAATATCAAATTAAAAACTATAAAAAACTAAATTATATTATATATAAAAGATTATTCTGCGGTGTACCGCGGGTTAAATCCTAGATAATAATTAGGAGAATCTGATTTTTGAAGTATATTTTGTGTTATGCCCTTTAAGTTTTGCTTATTTAATTTGTTTTATTTACAACATTAACCTCCTAAAATAACAATTCCTGGAAACTCATTTAATGTAACTATTTAAATCGACCTAATTTGATACATTTATTGCCATAAATAGCTTGACAACATCTATACATTTCAATTTTTCCAAAAACAACTCTACGCATTAAATTTTTAATCCCATAAAAATCTAAAAACCTATTTTAATAGATCTTTAGAGATTGTATGATCTCTTAAATTTAAATAACACAGTCGAGTTTGAGTAACAAATGATTACAATCACAATAATTATTATAACGTTAATAAAGTTCATAAAAACGAGAACCCAACTTTAGAAACTCAATAATCGGGTATATTTAACTTTAGCCTCAAGACAAACATTTAATATAAAATATTCGTGTTAAGAAACTGAATACTATTATGCGATAATGTTATCAACTCAAATAGGAAAACACTAAAATCTCTCTTTTATTGCTATAGATCGTAAACTCTTTGCTCATCAAGCATTTTCCATGTATAAATATCAACTTCACAAACAAAACACAACACACAACCAAAACCACTAATATGCAGTTTTGAAATACGAGTTAAACCACTAATATGACGCTTTGTTGTTATATAGCGGGACATGTTATTAACATGACAGTTTGAAATAACATTAGTATAAATATAAAATATTATTAATTCGGTTTTGAAACACGGGTTAAATCTTCCTTTAATTATTTGGTCAATACCACTAATATAAGAATATTAGACATATTAAATTAGAGTAATTTAACTAAAACTTTGTAAAACAATTAAATCATTGGTAAAATTGAGAGTTAATCCGACAATAGCTTATAAATTACATATTTATTTATTTATTTCCTCTATTATTGTTCTAATAATTGACAATCCAAACAAAAATATTATTTACTTAAACAAAACAAACTAAATATAAAAAATAAAAAAAAATTAAAATATTATTATTTTTTTAAAAATTGTCTAGCGGTGTACCGCGGATTAAAATCTAGTATTTAATTACATAATTAGATACAAAACAAAATAAAATAAGTGGGCCTTTCAATAATGAATAGTTTGGTCAAAACTTTATCTTATCTTTGAATTTTAAAGTATTACATTTATGAGTTTCTTCCCTTACCAAAACAACTCGCATTTATTTGTTTATTGATTGTTTCCAAGTGGAAGAAAAAAACAAAAAGAAACTGGTGACCTGGTAAACTGAGGAAATGCAGTGCCAAGTCAACATTTGGGCCTTAAAAGATGGATCAAAGAAGTATTTGTATCAGGCTCTACGAGGCCCAATTAATTTCAGGGGAAAATTTGGTAAAAAAGTTGGAAACGACGTCGTGTGAAACACTGTAGTCTGTGGAGAAATAAAGAAGAAGCCCTTGGATTCGGCAATAGCAGTCATTTCTCTCGAATCCCATCTATAATCCGATCTGAGAAGTTTCGCCGGAGCTAGGTTTTGTCGATCAATCCTTTTGAATCAATGGCAATGGCTGTTTTCCGTCGCGAAGGGAGGCGTCTCCTCCCTTCAATCGCTGCTCGTCCACTCGCTCCACGCCCAATTGCTCCAACCCGATCTCCTCTCTCTTCAGACCAGTGAGATCTCTTTTCCCTCCCCTTCGTTCTTACGCTTGCGTATAAGCACAGCATTTCAATGTTCTTCGTTGATAGTCTTCTGAATTTGAAATCCGTTTGGTTTGATTTGAGTCGTTGTTGTTTTTTTTTTTTGGTTAGTTTTGATGAAATGATCTGTTTTAGGGTTAGAGCATTTCTCATTTCTTTGAATTTCGAATAGACGAGAAACAATCGAATTGGTTTGTTTGATTCGGTAGCTCTAGTATTATAGCTCGATATCTTTATGTGCATAACCTTTCCAGATTTAATCAGCTTCCACCTGTCGGCGTTTGATTTTGCCAACATCTACCCAGATTAATCTTGTTGTTGTGTGTTGATTTGATGAGATATTGGATGATGAGGACTTAACCTGTATTTGATTTGTAGGGAGGAAGGACTTCTTGGACTTCGATCTATCTCTACTCAAGTGGGTAAGTCTCAGCTGATCATTGGAGATTCGTTTTGCCTAGTTTGAATTGTTGTTATAAGAATCTAAGATGTTCTAATCACTATGAATTGCTTGTTCATGTATCTCTCTGTGCAGTGCGTAACCGTATGAAGAGTGTTAAGAACATCCAAAAGATCACAAAGGCAATGAAGATGGTTGCTGCTTCTAAGCTTAGAGCAGTTCAAGGCAGAGCTGAGAACTCTCGTGGACTTTGGCAGCCATTTACTGCACTTCTAGGAGATAATCCCAGTATGGTTGTCAATAAAGATTAGTTCTTTTTTATTCGCTTTATGCTTAGAATCAATGATCATCTCATAGGTTGCATTGGTGTTGAATATTGATGATGACGAACAATTTTTTTGCTCTTACGATATCCTTGGATATCCATCCTTGTGCTATCTCTGTGATATTCTTTTAAAGGTGTTTCTGATTTCTAGCATTACTTGATGGAAAAAACAGGCATTGATGTAAAGAAGAGTGTGGTGGTCACTCTCTCTTCTGACAAGGGTCTCTGTGGTGGAATTAACTCCACTGTTGTTAAAGTGAGCAGGGCTCTGTACAAATTGAATTCTGGTATGTTTTGAAAGCACTATTGATGGTTCGGTAATTTGGTTTTCCTAAGTTACCATATCTGAAATTAATTTTTGTATCATTTCAGGTCCTGAAAAGGAAGTTCAGTTTGTTATTGTCGGAGAGAAAGCAAAGGCTATAATGTTTCGTGACTCAAAGAACGACATTGTCCTCTCCGTGACAGAGCTGAATAAGAACCCACTCAATTATGCTCAGGTAGGCCATAGTTGCTAATAGTTAGGTGTATAACTTGCTCTCCCCAATCCATTTGTTCTTGAGCTATGTAATTGTTGTCTTTAGTGTTCCTTATGTTTACTTGCTTCTTCAGGTGTCAGTTCTAGCAGATGACATCCTGAAGAACGTTGAATTTGATGCTTTGCGCATTGTCTACAACAAGTTCCATTCTGTTGTCGCATTTCTACCAACTGTGTCCACTGTTTTGTCCCCAGAGGTAAGTTACAACTGGCAAATGTCTCAGGACTATGATTTGTGCTTAGTCTGCTTTAACAATAAACGAAATCAGATATGTGTGTTTTTTGCATTGAAAGATCATTGAGAAGGAGTCTGAAATTGGAGGAAAACTTGGTGACCTCGACTCATATGAGATTGAAGGTGGTGAAACAAAGGGAGAAATATTGCAGAATCTAGCCGAGTTCCAGTTCTCTTGTGTAAGTAAAATCAAAAGCTTAACTTTTGTTTATGGCATTTCAGCAAAGATAAAAACAGAACATCTTGGCTGTTTACGTGAACTCTACCAGGTGATGTTCAATGCGGTTTTGGAGAATGCGTGTAGTGAGATGGGAGCAAGAATGTCTGCCATGGACAGCTCCAGCAGAAACGCAGGAGAAATGCTTGACCGTCTCACCCTCACTTACAACAGGACTCGTCAAGCTTCCATTACAACAGAGCTTATCGAGATTATCTCTGGAGCATCTGCACTTGAAGCCGCTAAATAGACCAATCCTTGTCGCTTCCTCATTTTGCTTTGATCTGGGTTTGAATATCTATACCTTGAAGAAGAGTGTGTTTAGACTCTGAAGGGATACTGAATCAGTTTCCTTTGCTGGCTTCATGTTGAGACCACCAATCTTTGCTCAACGGTTTTATAATAAACATTACCTGTAATTTCCAGCAGGATTACTAATAATTGCATTCACATTTTGTTCTGATTGAAATTCGCTTCCCCCAGAATTTGCAGTGTTGTTTTGAGATTATCTTCCAGTAAAATAATACGATCGTCTCACCCTCACTTACAACAGGACTCGTCAAGATTTATTACATCAGAGCTGATCGGGATTATATTCCCATACGTGTTAGTTATTTTCTTCACTCTGCTTTTGGCTTTGATATTTCCTTTGCTGACTTCTTGTTGAGACCACCAATCTTTGCTCAAACGTTTTTATAAAAACACCCTTGTGATATCCAGCAGGATTACAAACTTTTGCATTCCCGAACTTTGTTTTCTGTAGTGTTGCGTTCTTTTTGGGAAAAGACCATATACACCGGTTTGATTATCTTTCCTTCTTTTAACCATTAAAATAAGCGTTATCAGTTTAAAATTTGACGAATGTCTTTCTCCCTTCTCCCAGGAAGAATTCTTAAAAAATTATTTACTTTTAGGTCAAGATATCACTAGGAAGACTTCTTGTAAACGCCAGTACCAAGACGGCAAGACTTGAGGACTTATAATCGGTGAAAATGTATGTATGTATCTATCTATCTATAAGATAAGTGACATCTTCACTGCCAAAACCACCTCTACATCTCTTTCCACAAAGAAGATTTTTCATCTTGAAAGTTTTTGCGATGGCCATAATGTCGGGTTCACATCTGCTTTTGAGTTTTCTCTCGATACTCTTACTCTGTCGAGTCTCTGTGTCAAGTATCTTTATGTTAGACGATCCTGTTGTTGGTCTTGTTGCTTGCCGTCCTCCCAACCATATTCAATCCCTTACGCAGTTCAAGAACGAGTTTGATTCCACCGGTTGCAACCAAACTGACTACTTCAATGGAGTCCGGTGCGATAACACGACAGGTGAGATCGTGAAGCTACAGTTACCAAGTGGTTGTCTCAGTGGAACTCTGAACCCCAACAGTAGTCTCTTCGGGTTGCATCACCTTCGTTACCTCAATCTCTCTTACAACAACTTCACTTCCTCTTCACTCCCTTACGAGTTCGGAAATCTCAACAAATTAGAGGTTTTATCTCTTTCCTCTAATGGCTTCATAGGTCAAGTTCCTTCCTCCTTTAGTAACTTAAGCCTGCTCTCCTTTTTAGAACTTTCCCGAAATGAGCTCACCGGTAGTTTCCCACTTATACGGAATCTAACCAAACTCTTGCTTTTAGACCTTTCCAGTAATCACTTCTCAACTCTTAAACCCAGCAGTAGCCTTTTTGGCTTGCATCAGCTTCGTTACCTTGATCTCTCTTTGAACAATTTCACCTCGTCTTCACTTCCTTCCGGATTAGGCAATCTTAGCAAATTAGAGATCTTGGGTCTTTCCTCTAACGGCTTCATTGGCCAAGTTCCTTCATCATTTAGTAACCTAAGCATGTTAACCTTGTTGTACCTTGACAAGAACGAGCTGACCGGTAGTTTTCCACTTGTATGGAATCTAGCCAACCTCTCAATTTTGGACCTTTCCAGTAATAACTTCTCTGGAGCCATACCTTCTTCTCTTCTCACTATGCCTTCCTTGTCATATCTGAATCTCCGTGGAAACCGTTTCACAGATCCAATTATATTTCCCAACTCCTCTGCTTCATCTCAGCTTGAAACCTTGTTCCTTGGGAATAACCGTTTTGAAGGAAAAATCCTAAAGCCTATCTCAAAGTTCACCACCCTCCAATATCTCGACCTTTCATTCCTAAACATAAGCTACCAAATTGACTTAAGGCTCTTCTTCACTCTCAAATCTTTGCTGAGACTTGATCTTTCAGGTAATAGCTTATTAGCTACAAGTATAAGTTCATATTCCAACATCAAAATGAACTTGGATACTTTGCTCTTGTCACGCTGCGGCCTCAGTAAGTTCCCAAACATCTTAGGAACCTTTCAGAAATTGGAGCATATAGACATTTCAAGAAATATAATCAAAGGCAAAATCCCTCAGTGGTTATGGAACCTTCCTCGTCTGAGCTTAGTGAATCTTGGTAACAATTCTTTCGATGGGTTTGAAGGATCGACGAAAGTTTTAGTAAATTCATCAGTGCAGGTATTAGTGTTGGCTTTCAACCGTTTTGAAGGAGCAATACCAATTCTACCACTCTCAATCAATGCGTTATCTGCACGGAACAATAGTTTCACAGGGGACATACCACTTTCAATCTGCAACCAACCCTCTCTCACTGTTCTTGATCTCTCCTACAACAACTTCACCGGTCCAGTGCCTCAATGTCTGAGTAAATTCACGGACGTGAATCTTCGGAAGAACAACTTGGAAGGAAGTCTTCCGGACATGTTCTACGCTGGTGCCTCTCTGCGCGCACTTGATATTGGCTACAATCGACTAACCGGGAAGCTTCCAATGTCTCTACTAAATTGTTCATCTCTACAGTTTTTAAGTGTAGACCACAACCGAATCATAGACAAATTTCCTTTCTGGCTCAAGGCTTTACCCAATTTGCAAGTCCTTACCCTACGTTCAAACAAGTTCTATGGCCCTATATCTTCTCCTGATCATGGTCCTCTCGCGTTTCCTGAGCTGCGGGTACTTGAAGTAGCAGATAACAACTTTACTGGAAGCTTGTCACCAAGTTACTTTGTTAACTGGAAAGCAACTTCACTTGAGAGGAATAAAGATGGGAGTTTATATATGGGATACAAAAAGGAAACTTCCAAAGATGGTTACTATAGTTACGAAGATACTATAGATTTGCAATACAAAGGTCTATTCATGGAACAGGGCAAAGTCCTTACTTTCTACAGCACCATTGATTTTTCTGGAAACAGACTTGAAGGATTGATTCCTGAATCCATTGGTCTCTTAAAGACATTGATCGCGCTCAACTTATCAAACAACGCATTCACAGGCCATATTCCTCTTTCTTTGGTCAATGTTACAGAGCTCGAGTCACTAGACCTGTCAAGAAACCAACTCTCAGGGACCATTCCCAATGGACTCAAGACCCTCTCGTTTATGGCGTACATAAATGTGTCTCATAACCAACTCACTGGTGAAATACCACAAGGGACACAAATCACTGGACAGCCAAAATCCTCCTTTGAAGGGAATGCAGGGCTTTGTGGTCTTCCTTTGGAGGAAACTTGCATTGGCATTAATGCACCACCAGCACAACAACCTAAAGAACAAGACAAAGAAGAAGAGGAAGAAGTGTTGAGCTGGAAAGCAGTAGTTATAGGATATGGGCCTGGATTGTTGTTTGGATTAGCAATAGCACAAATCATTGCTTCATACAAGCCGATGTGGCTTGTCAAGCTAATTGGTCGAGATAAGATCAGAAACCGTTAGAATATTTTCGGTTTGGTCGTTTTGATCTTTGAATGTTTTCCAAGTAGTTGATAGGTTGTGTAGTGAATCGGTTCCGTGTGTTTTTTTTCTTCCTTTTGTATCTTTTATCTTATGTTATGTTCTCTATAATGTATGTGCGTGGTGGTGAATCGATCATTTTTTTTTTAAGTTTCACTTCACTTCAAATATAATGTGTCACACTCTTTACCAAGTCAACGGTTTGAAATTTGACTAATGTTTTTTCTCCAAATCAAATCAAATTTAATGTCCTTGAAAGCTTGGCCAAGTCTTTCTCCAATCCGTAGACAGAGTAATGTCAGTTCTCTAACAGTAACACTATTGAGTGTGATAGGTGGTTCAAACTGATCTAAAATATAACAAAATTATACCTGTAGATTTTACTTCCTTGATCTGGTTGACTGGCTCTTTAGACATAATTTTCTACCAAAGACTTTTAGTGATAGACCCATCTTCTTTATCTCTTAGTTAAGATAACATAATTCTTCATGATCTTTCTTTCCTAAATATAAGTTACCCGATTGACTTAAACTTGTTTTCTTCTCTTGAATCTTTGTTAATGTTGATCTTTCTGGTAATAGTATATCACCAGCTAGTTTTTGTTCATATTCACATTTCCAACTGAACATGGAGAGATTAGTCTTGTCAAGTTGTGAAATAGGCCAATTCCCAAATTTCTTGTAGACCCTTCATAACTTGGAGCTTATTGACATTTCTCACAATAAAATTAAAGGGAAATTTCCTAAGTGGTTCTGGACCCTTCCGCATCTGATCGTGGTGAGGCTCGCTGATAATGCTATCAACGGTTTCGAAGGCTCTTTAGCAGAGGTTTTAGTATATTCATGGGTGCATATATTAAGCTTGGCATCAAATCATTTTCATGGACCATTTCCTAATCCATCACGCTTTATCAACTTCTTGAATGCATGAAACAATAGTTTCATTGGGAACATACCGCTTTCAACATGCAACCACAGCTCTTTCACGCTTCTTATTCTATCCTACAACAACTTCACCGGTCAATGCCTAAGTAACTTTAGGGTAGTGAAACTCCAGAAGAACAAATTGGAAGGAAGTATCCCAGACATGTTTTATGATGGTGTCTCTATACAGACACTTGACATTGGCTACAATAAACTAACGGGACAGCTTCCAAGGTCTCTTGTAAATTGATCTTGTCTTCAGTTTCTAAGCGTTGACAACAACATTATCAAAGACACATTTCCTTTTTGGCTCAAGGTGTTACCGAATTTGCAAGTTCTTACCCTCAGTTCAAACAAATTCTATGGTCCTATGTCTCCTTATAATCAAGGACCTCTAGGGTTTCCCGAGCTGCGGATACTTGATATATCACATAACAATTTTGGTGGAAGTTTTCCAGCAAGTTACTTTATGAATTGGGAAGCATTATCTCTCAAGATGAATGAAGATGGGAGTTTATATATGGTATACAGCAAGGAAGCTGACAAGAATGTTTACTATATTTATGAAGATGTTATAGAGTTGCAAAACAAAGGTCTATTTATGGAGCAAATGAAAGTGCTCACTCTATATGGCGCCATTGATTTTTCAGGAAACAGATTTGAAGGACAAATTCCTGAATCTGTTGGTCTCTTGAAGGGATTGATTGCGCTCAACTTATCGAACAACGTATTTACAGGCCAAATTCCTCTGTCTTTGGAAAATCTTACGGAGCTCGAGTCATTAGACCTTTCAAGAAACAACAAACTCTCAGAGACTATTCCTAATGGATTAGGGAGCCTCTCGTTTTTGGCCTACATAAATGTGTCTCATAACCAACTCAAAGGTGAAATACCGAAAGGAACACAAATTATTGGGCAATCTAAATCCTCCTTTGATGGGAATGCAGGGCTTTGTGGTCTTCCTCTAGAACAAACACCGTTAGAGGGAATGACTTGGTTTTACGTCTAATCTTTGAATCGTCTATATCAAAACGTTGCTGGTTAGTGGTTCCTTATGTTTTTTGTATCGTCATCTGAAGCTTTGTTCTATTTCCTTTTCAATAAAGTAAGAATACTAAACTTTTGCTAGTTGGATAAATCTTATAAATTTATAATGATGGCGTCTGGAAAGGTTGGATTCACCATTGCTTCTTCTCCAATTCCTCTGTCCCAAAAAAAGTAAGAATTTGCTCTGTCTTGTAAAGTATTACGAAGAAACACAGGAGATGAGAGAGAAAAGCAGAGCAAAGTGATAAAAAGGAACAATCAGTTGTTTCAGTTGTCTCTATGTTTCATATATCGCAGTAACAACTGTACAAAACCAAAGCTATAAGAACTCTCTCCTTACCCATTCCTATTTTAAAAAGCAAGTATGAAACTGCTCTGTTCTATTTACCTTTTTACACAAGGCAACAAGCCTATCTAAAGTCATCTCTCTCTCTCTCTCTCTCTCTCCACCAAAGCTAGTCACGATGGACCTGCACCAAACTTGTAGAACCTTTAGCAATTTTTTCGACCGTTGTATTTAAATCCTCGACGTTATCTGCAGAAATGAGATCATAGTCTCTGCTGGCATCTGGTCTTAGCACGTCAATGGCATTGCGGATGTCTCTGACGGTTTGATCGAATCTAAAAGGTAGCTTTGCCTCTTTCCCATCGAGAAGTGTGATCGTCATTGTAATAATATTCGGCGCAGCTTGTGCGGCCTCCGTGCTTGAATCTTCCTCGACCTGCACTTGAGACGAAGACGTTATAGGCACATCGTGTAACTCAGGCATATCAAAGCCCATCAAACTACACAAGTAGAAGGAAAAAAAAGTAAGATTCTTCTCAACTTAAACCCTAAATCAAGAAATCACAAGAAAATGAAAAAGTTACCCAAAAGAAGAAGAAGAGCTTCCGATTTGATAGCCAACTGAAGACGGTAAATGTAACGACGGAAGAGGCGGACGAAAGGCAGGGTTTTGACGCGGCAAGCTTCAAACGCCGAAGCAAAATTCCAGTCTAATCCTTCTAAGTAATAGAGAGCTTCCTCTCGAGGGACTCCAAGATCATTGCAGATTCGGTTCAAATCCGCCGTATCAGCCATCGAAGTCACCGATTTGGGCGGCACTTTACAATCAGAATCTTTTTTTTTTTCTTTTTTCCAAAGAAGTAAAACACTCTGCTTCGTTTTTAGTATAGTGCAGGGGCAAACGACGTCGTGTAACTCAGTTTATATCAACTAAACGTGAGGGGTAAAATGGTAAATAACTAGATGATATGAATTTTGTTTATGCGACTGCGTCGTTTTGGTATAGTAGATAAAATATAAAACGACATCGGTTAGGGTAAAATAACAGTACCAAAAGCAAGAAGAGACCGTTTTATTTGCGCTAACGAATAAAATCAACACAAATACTTTCATAATTAATCTTTTTTTTTTTTTTTTAATTAATAATTAGAATTTGAATTGAACAGTAGTAGATTCTAGAATAGTTTTTGGATTTTGTTTTTTCAAAACCGATTTTTTCTTCATTCAAGATTTTACATTAAATAAAAAGATTTTTAATTAAATGGATTATCTCAAAGATGGTTTTTTTACAAATATTAACAAAAAAACTAGAATCCATATAACTAGAAATTTTAAGAAAAACTCTAGATACCTATTCATTCATTTTTTTCTATCTCAAATATTTTTAAAACAACCAAATATCAAATTCTATTACAAAAAAAAAAAAAAAAAAAAAACTAAAAATCCAAAAATCAAAAACTGAAAACCAAAAAATATAACTTAAGAATCATTTAAGAACACCCACAACCATTCATGGCATTAATGTTCAGAAGACAATTTCCAATAATATACAACCCTAGAGAAAGCTGAATTTTATTGTTGTCAATCAACAACTTAAAACTCAAAACATAAGTGAAATAAAAGAGATGAGGACTAACAGAGGATGAAACAATGAACATCTATATTATTGCCAAATCGCAGAGATAGTAAATATGAAACTCAAACTTGATATATTAGAGAATACTAAATAAGAAGAGTCGTGATTTAACTTTTGATGGATAAGTTACATAGGTGAAAAGAGAAGATTGTGATGAAGAGAAATAGAAGAAAACTAGAAATGGCAACCAAAAAGGCTCGTGAGATTAGACAAATAGGATTTGGAAGTTAAAATAAAAAGAACAACAGTCGTTTCAGTTGTCTCTATGTTTTATATATATCCCAGTAACAACTGTACATAAACCAAAGCAATAAGAACTCTCTCCTTATCCATTCCTATTTCAAAAAAAACCAAGTATGAAGCTGCTCTGTTCTGTTTTTTTTTTATTTTTCCTTTCTACTCAAGGCAAGAATCCAAAGTCATATACATCTATCTCTCTCTCCCCCTCCATATCCCTCTGTAAACTGTATAAAACCAAAGCTAGTCACGGTAGACCTGAATGAAAGTTGTAGAACCTTTAGAAACTTTTTCGATCGTTGTATCCAAATCCTTGCAGTCGTCAAAATTTGTAGACATGAGAATGTAGTCGCTCCTGTCATATGGTCTTCGCACTTCAATTTCATTGTGGATGTCTCTGACAGTTTGGTCTGGTCTAAAAGGAATAGTTGCCTCTTTCTTATCGTGAAATATGATAGTTATCATAATTTTCTCCGTGCTTGAATCTTCCTCGTCAGCCTTACCCTTCAATTTTTCCTGACAATATTATGATGACAAAAACTCAATTGCTCAGAAGAGGAAATGAAGATAACAGACAAGGTCAATCCAAAGTAACACCATCAGGTGATAAAACTAACATCTCTATGCTTTCCTTGCCAGGTTCTATTTTTAAGCTAAGCTTGCAGGCTAACAGAGTTGGAGAAAGTAGCAAAGACTATAGTAAAATAGTGCAGAGGAAGAGAAGAAAAGTTACATCCACTTGAGACGATGCCAATGGAGGAATAGCTACGGGGACACCTTCATCAGTAGCTTTTTTGAGTGACTCTTCTGTCTCGGTCGGGTCAACAACGTTCATGAAACTAAAGTGAATGGTGGAAAAATAAAAAGATTCTCAGATATGGATGTTCAGAGATATCGAAGTAACAGCAGAGAGAGAGACTCGTACTAAGTAAGTATATATGGGAAGAGTCACCTGGAAGAAGAGCTCCCTGAAGCTTGAAACTGTGAAGTCGAATGATCATCCTCTGAGATACGCTGCGGATTCGAATCTTCGAAGCACTCGTCCATTAAAGAGTTGACGGCATTATTTACATGCCATTTGTAGCGATTGAGGTAAGCCTCTGCGACTGATGGAGGCGCTCCAGTGACATGGCAGACATTTTTGATCTTTTCATCATTTGTTTCATCTTCCTTTGGCGGAAGTTGCTCTGGCTGAATCCGCAACGCATTCGAAATCCGACGTGAGCTCATCACCACTGGCCTCGATGTAATTGGCGCCACCGCCGCCACGGATACCTCATTCACAGAAACTCCTGGCAAAGATTTAGGGTAAGGCAATGTTTTTTTCCGGCAAGCCTCCATCGCAGAAGCCAAATCCCAATCGAATCCTTGGAGGTAATAGAGTGCTTCAGAACGACACACTCCAATTTCATTGCAGATTCTGTCAACCTTATATGGCGGAGGAGGGTCTTCCCTGATCTGAGCAGAACTCTTGCTACTTTCCTGAATCTGAATGGAGAAAAATGTAAACAGTTCCTTCATCATAAAGCATACACAAATCTGTGTGCATCTACATAGAAACGTCCCCTACTTTATAAAACGTTCTTTAAGAAAACAGAGAAAAACCAGAGCAAAGACCCATCTAGAGATTAAACTAAGATTCAAAATCTGCACTAAAGTGTTCTATTTTTGAGAACACAGCACAATTTAGGCAGAGAAAGAGAAGATTAGTACCTGCACTTGAGATGAAGACGTTATAGGTACATCGTGTAATTCTCCCGTGTCATGCACGTCATCGCCCATCAAACTGTACAAGTAGACAAAAGGGGTATGAAAATTAAAAACCCTAAATCAAGAAATCACAACTAAACCCTAAATCAAGAAAATAAAATGAAAAATTATACCGAGAAGATGAAGAAGAGCTCCCGATTTGATAGTTGCCAAGTGAAGATAGTGACGACGGTAAATGTAACGGTGGAAGAGGCGGACCTCTGTGACTCATCCTCTCCGCAGCCAAAGCCGTCGATATATCATCTCCCTCAGTCACCGGGATACAAGCGTCAGCAATCCGGTCCAGTGAAACCGACTGATCAATCATCACCTGAATATCATCATCATCATCAACATCATCGTGATCATAATCCTCGTCAAAAGAATACGACGACTGTGGTGGAGGAGCTTGCTGGGGGTCCCAAAAGTTGTTTAAGGCTACGTTTACATCCCAATCAAAGCGTTCGAGGAAAGTGACGAGTTCTTGCAGAGACATTCCATTTCCAGGAGCCACTTCTCGGAATTTTACGATGCGTTGATTCTTCATTGCAAAAGATATCTCCGTCGTCGCCGGATTCGAACTCCCAGGAGCATCGATCGTTCTTATTGACGATCTCGAAGGATTCTGGTTCGATCTTGAATCGAATGGTGTTGTTGACGGATCAACCTGATTCAAAACACAAAGTGGATTGTTGATCGTTGTTTCTCGAGTAGATGAAGACTCCGCCGCCGTGGATTTCTCAGTAACTGGAACCTCCGGCGAAGATTCATCGCAAATTTTGTTAGATTCCTCCGGATCGGCCATCTTCTTCGTCAACAATTTTGGGCGGGACTTTCCAACTTTTTCTTCTTTCTCTGAATCTTTGACTGAAGAATTTTGATTATTTTCTTGATAACAAACAAATACTGCGATCGTTTTTACTGTTTATAGTACATTCCAAACGACGTCGTAGCTTACATCAACTTATATATTACATCAACTTAACCCGAGGGGTAAAATAGTAAATAATAAGAAGAGCTTTTTAACAAATAATTAAGAAATAAGAATAACTCAGTTTACATCAACGAATAATAATTCTACCAAAAAAAAAAAAACATCAACGAATAATAAGCAATTGATAATTCATTTATATACACCCTTAATTAAGTCGATATTGATAATTCATTTCCAAAATCCTATCTCTTATAAGTTGTCACCCAAGCTCACGTACGTCTTGATGATATATATACAAGTCTCTCTGCTCCTCAAGCTTTGTATAAGTTTTGCAAACATACCGACCAAAGGAGAATATTATTTCATGCTCAAGCATAGGTGATAGGTTTGAACGTAATGATCCGGGTTTGTCCTCTGACCCATAGCTTTGATTTGTATTGTTGTAACTTGTAAGACTTAAGAATGTTGCTTGTGTTTTTCTTCTTTTAGCAACTAAGAAATGAGGCAACAAACCATTAATTGTAGATGGAAGAGACATGCTCAAAAAATAGGACTAGCTAGAGATGTGGAAACGTGGACTAAGATTCATTCTGAAGTGAGTGTCTTCTGTTTATATTTAAGTTTAGAAGTAAGCTTCGTTTGATTCTTATACACGTCTTAATTTTGGGTAAATGCATGCATGGCACTGATGGCAGGATGACTTCGGCCTTCGGGAGTCTAGTAAATAGTAATGCATATGCTCATCACCTCATTCACATTGCTAATATTTCATATTTTCTATACAAGGGACTTGTTGGAAGAGAGTTGAGTTTCTTAGTAATGTTTTTACTTAGATTTATTAGTTTCATACATTAATTGTGGTGTCTTTAGAGGAGTGAAGAATTACAACTCTTATAATTGTTTGCTTTGTTTCGGTCATGTCGGTTAAGTCCGATATAAGACGTTGGCTTGAAGTTGTGTTTATCAGTTTTCATAATATAGAAGTTGTGTTTTGAGTAAAAGAGAAAATTGTTAATCATTCTCTGTTCTTCTTCTTTCCTCTTGCTCTCATATATACTCTGTTTTCAGAATAAAGGTCAACAGGGCTTTTGATCTCGACCGGTTTATCAATGTGTTTGGTTTCTTCTAGTTCTACCTTTACCTTATGATTGGCTTAGCAGACATTGCAGTGAGAGCGTCTATTGAGGACCGGATGTGTGTCACAATGTTTGGTCATCTCAGCCATATATGGTGTGGGATGTATGTTGCTCTCCCCATACGTGGTTCCATTAAATCCTGTTGAGGCTTTGGCCTTTGGTTTCCTAATAGTATTGTTATTTTTCTGGTGTGTTTTCGTTTTATATTCCACTTGTATTCCAGCTCTTTTGGAAGACGACTCCTTAACCCAAACATTGCTTTAAGATTTACTATTTATGTATGTTGAATTTTTAAGATTTTTTTAAACCCGAATAATTAGTTGCAAGAATTTATCATTTTATTGAATTTTCCACACACTACAACAATCCTATATGAAAAAGCTCTCTAAACTGATTCATATTCTATCTTGTCGATCTTGTTAAAAGCAAGATGGATCGACTAAACATGAAACTTGAATAAAGACATATATGTACGTCTTACTGGTGATAAACAATACAATTCACTAGCGAGTCAATTATTGTCATAATGCATCACGACACACCGTGGGTGACTGTTTGTGGAAATATGCNGCTTTCTAACAAGCTGGTCACGACTCTAATATGTTTTTTTTTTTTTTTTTTTTTTTTGGGTCGACCCGAAGATCGATCCCTCCAAAAATAGGCGTATGCCACTTAGCGTGGAGAGCACACGGTATTCTTTAGTAAAAGGCGAAAGAATAGTTCGCTTTGTGCTCACCACATGGCTGCGTAGGGAATGCTATTCTCATTGCTTGCCTCCAAATGATTTCGTCCACCGGAAGAGAGGACGAGATTCTCCACTAAATTTGAATCGATTCATTTGTTTTGTTTCAAACCCAATTCTTGATGTTTCAGTTTCTTTGAATTCCTCCCCTAGTTTCGAATTCAATTATGCTCGTTCTGTTTTTTATTTGTTTCTCTCTTTCCAAAACTTTTTAGTTTTTTTTTTACTTCTATATAAATGTCATTGAGAAACACAAACACACACACGCCTAACTTCTATATATATAAACACGAACACAAGTCTCTATACATAAACACAAATACACAACATGAACAACACACAAGATACGTAAGTTTCAATTATTATTGCTTGACATCCTAAAAAAAAAAGTTATACCATGTAAGAAAAGTCCATAAAATTATGTCCCTCTAATTTCTAATAATTTATTTTGATAGTAATTTCATTTTTTTTCTCCTCAAATGAAAGCATCTGATTCGAAGATGTTATCTTAATCATACAATTAAAAATTATGGGATCACCATTCGGAAAATGCAAAAAAAAGTATTAGTGGATTCGGCAAATGCAAAATTATGGAATCACTAGTAATTTCGAAGCTGTTAACATTTATGACTAATAGTGGATTCTGTTTAGGACACATATAAAAAGACATCCTCTTTTCAAGTCGTTCCAAAACCATATACCATTTCCCTATATCTTGAGAAGGGATTCGATTATAGATAATGATAGCAATACCTAATGATAATCATGGAAGGCGAGAATCAAGTAAATGGTATTTGGTTTTGGAACAACATGAAAATAGGATTAAGATAACATCTTCGAATCAGATGGGTTATGGATCACCATCTGACTTGTGTTTGTGTGTATATAGAAATTTGTATGCGTAAATATAGGAGATAGGCTTGTGTGTGTTTGTGTTTCTTGATGACGTTTACAAAGAAGAAGAAAACGAAAATTTTTGGGAAAGAGAAAAACAAACCAATAACGAAACGACTATAATTGGATCCGAACAGAGGAATTCGAAAGTAGAAAACTGAAACTTCAAGAATTGGGTTCGAAACAAAAAAAATGAATCGATTCAAATTTAGTGGAAACTTTATTTTATTAAACACTCAAAGCCTCAAAGGACTCTTAGGATTTTAGACACTCAAACTTATGAAGATTTATCTTCACCAAGCTTTCATATTTATAGTACATCTCTTAACGAATATTACATGACTCATATTACATAGCATATTTCTTTCTTCACATATTTTATTTTTATGACGGTCTATTTCCCCATGATAACTATTGTATCGAGTCAGATAGAGCCCAAACTTTGACCTCTATTTATATATCTCCGGAAAAAAGGTTCGAAGGCTAGTTCTCCCCGAATCAAAAGTTTAAAACATATATCTCCCCGAATTAATAGTTCGAAATCTATTAACCCACAAACCCGAGTTATGTTGGTTTCTTGTTTGTTATACCGACGATTATAGAACATAAACCAAAGAAAACCAGATTTTGACCCAATTCTAACTTAAACCCAATTAAAACCTAAACCATGTCTCTACGGTTAATCGATTACAATGAGAGAGCTGGATGATAATACATCGATTACCAACGCAAAGCTGAAGAGTATCCGCCGGAGGATCGTAGTAACCACATAATGAAGAATCGAAGTCGGAGTAATAACCAGGTGGTGTCCACTGAACGCCGACGCCAACGACGAGAGGGTGAGAGGAGAAGCGGTTGTGAAAGAGTACGTCGTGGCCGATGACGGAAGAATCCGACGTCACGGCGACGGTGAACTCTTCTCCGAAGAAATCGACAAAGTATTTTTTCCTGAGTAGCGTAACTCCTGATGCTTCTGAGATCTATTAAGCTAGCTTTCTCACTGTTTACAATGTGGCACTCTCTACAGTTAATCAATTTAGAGATTATGATTATAAAATCTGGGAATTGTTCTTATTTGTCTGATTTGTGTTAAAAGAAAATTTGAGAATTTTTCTTGTTTTTGTTTTTGTAACGCGATGGATTTCGTGGAGAGATCCGTCGATTTGATCTCGCGGCAGATTTCGTCTAGGGATTTAGATATGAAAGAGGAATCTCCGTGTAGCTGGAGACGTATACCTTTGATGAGATCCTCGAGGCTTCGCTGGAACAAGCTGTCCATGAGCGAATTTGAAGACGCCATTTGATAGGAAATGAGAACGAATCCGGGGGGAGGTATGACAACTAAGAGTTATATGATCTACATAGTCTTTGAGAAGCGAAATCGGAGATCAGATTCGTGGGGTTTTTCATGCCGGTGATCATGATTTGCTCAGTCTCGGATTCTGATGAGAGTCGAACGGAACAGAGGACGTGAAATATTGTTTGGGTTTTAATTGAGTTTAAATTAGAATTGGGTCAAAAGCTGGTTTTCTTTGGTTTATGTTCTATATAGTCGGTATAACAAACAAGAAACCAACATAACTTGGGTTTGTGGGTTAATAGATCTCGAACTATTAATTCGGGGAGATACATGTTTTGAACTTTTGATTCAGGAAGAATTAGCCTTCAAACTTATTTTTCGGAGATATATAGATAGAGGTCAAAGTTTGGGCTCTATCTGACTCGATACAATAGTTCTCATCGGGAAATAGACCGTCGGCCCCAAACTTTATTCTTTACTTCACAATACTTACTTCGCATCAATTCTTTACTTCACTTTAATGCTTTAAGTAAAAGAAAAGAGGAGAGTAGAGAGTAGTAAAGAACAAGTTAAGGACAAGTCGTTTACAGTTGTGTGTGTGGTACCATATTCCGGCGCGTCAAACCATTCTTCTAACACGACGTCCTCTTGCTTTATCTTCACACCGTAAGCCATGATTTCCAAATCCGTACAATGATAACTCATTCTCTCTAGAGCTGATCGAATATTTGAATAAATCAAATTAGGCTTAATATCTTTAGGGATTGGGTAATCGTCCATGTTCTAGAACACGCATGTCTTAGCACCTGCGAACGCACACCTAAATAAACACGATTACGAAACAGCAGGAATTCACATACCCAATAAAAGTGATTTCGAGCAAGGAAGAGAGATCTTACCTGTTTTTCCTTTGGACATGCCGAAGAAGTTGTTCATGGTTGATAGATGAGAGACACTATTTAATTTCTCTTTGTGAGAAGAAACAAGATACTAAAAGATTATTGGTCCTGAAAAGCCAGAATGAAGTTGTTCATGGTTGATAGCACAACTCATTGCTTCATATACAAGCCAGAATGGCTTGCCAAGATTATTGGTCCTGAAAAGCGCAAACACCGTTAGAGGGAATGACTTGGTCTTACTTTCACGTATGATCTATATCAAAACGTTAGCTGGTTTTGTAATGAAGTGGTTACTTATGTTTTTTGTATCGTCATGTGAAGCTTTGTTCTATTTCCTTTACAATTAAGTAAGAATGCTGAACTTTTGGTAGTTGGATTACGCTTATAATGATGGCATCTGGAAAGGTTTGATTCACCATTTCTTCTTCTCCAATTCCTATGTCCGAAAAAAGTTAAGAATTTGCTCTGTTTTGTAAAGTATATAATGAAGAAACAGAGGAGATGAGAGGGAAAAGGGAAAAGGGAAAAGGGAAAAGCAGAGCAAAGTGATCATATGTCGCTGTAACAACTGTGCATATTCTAAGCTATAATAAGAACTCTCCCCTTATCCATTCCTATTTCAAAAACCAAGTATGAAGCTGCTCTGTTCTAATCTTTTTTTCCTTTCTATACAAGTCAAGAATCATCAAGTCCTAATCATCTCTGCGCATTGGATGTATTGATCACATAGGTTTCAACGTGTAATTATCTGGGTGATCCGGTATAATATATGTGATCAATACATCAGAATGCACCCTTCTTTGTTATATAAGAGGCGATAGACATGCATGCCTCTATGATGAACCCTAGTTGGATATGTTGGACCGTATCCGACTTAATAACTTGTTTTCATTGGATCAAACGTAAAATGTAGCTGACTGAGATCTCGCAAATATGAGTATCTCTTCGGGTGTTACGGTTTTTTTTTGATGGTCGGAGAAGATTGGGACAACATGAGTTAGGATTTAGAAGGAAGACGGGTTGATACCTATTGCATTGTATACTGTTCTATTCCCCCGACGTAGAGTAATCGGCCGGAGTTCGTCGAATATGCGTGCCGTTGATGGTTTTGTTATTGAGGATTGACAATTGAGCATAGCTATTGATTCCCCTTTGATTTGTATTGTTGTAACTTGTAAGACTTACGAATTTTTTTATTTATTATTCTTTTGGCAACTAAGAAACGAGGCCACAAACCATTAATTAACCAAAGTAACCAAAAAAAAAAATAAAAAAAAAACTAATTTTCATTGAGAAAATGCAATTATTTTGGTGATTAAGTATATCAAAATAATTATGAAAATACCGTAAATAATCCTCTGTACTCTTTTTATTTTATTTTTAATTGATAAGATAAATTATTCTATATCAACATGGTGAATACAATTCCATTATGTCGGTTCGGCAACTCCTTTATCTGTCTAGATTTGTTATGTAAATATTTATTACAGTTATGTAAATATTTATTTATCAAATCTCATAACAAGGAATTGCTATTTATGATTGCTGATGTCCCCAAATCGTTCCGGTGACTTTTGGATATTCGATTTCTATTTCTCCAATTTATTAAAGAACTCTTATCTTTCTTCCGAATTTGATTTAATATTACTTCTTTTATTTAGTGGAAAAAATGAGCTTAGATATGCAGACCAATGGATGATTTACCTGCACTGTAGTTCCTGTTCAATTTTTGAAAAATAGGCGCTAATTATATATATTTTTTTAAAAAATTATTTTAGGTTTTAAAATAAACTATTTTTTTATGTAAATTTAGTATGGTCCTAGTGCAAATGAACACTGCTTGCACATGTATATCGATATGCCAAAGCAATGCAGATAAATGGGTCAATAGAAGTAAAGTCTTCAAAAAATGTGAAAAGTATCTCCATAAAATCAACTCGATGAAATTGGGAGCCATATTTCTTTTGTGCGTCGATAATGTAGCGGAATGATACATATGCCAAAGCTGCTGCGGTGAGATACGTTATCCATTCATTACAACTTTTAACATAAGCTGGCCATCGTTTCTTGTTTATGTAAATCTAAAGTAATGAGAATAACTCTTCATTCATGCAATCAAATATTTAATGAAAGCATTTATATGTTAAAATTTTGGATTTTTATTTTATGGATCCCTAATAAAAATAATAGATGAATAATTCTAAATAAAAGATAAGTCCAGGGAAAAATAAAAAATACTAATAATATAGTCTCATTGGTTTAAGGAGTTTATGGCAGGTGTAAGTATATTTAATTGAGCTAATGTATTGCCACTTTGGGCAGGCTGCTCAATCAACACAAAAAGTATCAAATTTGAACTGAGTAGTATTAATATTTGTGATGTCATTGTCCTTGTGGATTGACTACAAGAATGGTGTATATCGATGATCAGGAAAAAAAACATTATGGTTTTATCGAGAATTACAAAAATATATTTAGAAATTGAAAATGGGTGTAAAATAAAACCACATTTTTCTTTGTTTTGTTTTTTTTAATTTTGTTTAACCCATCTAAGTTTTAACCTACAGTAAAACCTCTATAAATTAATAATATTGAGACCATGGAATTTTATTAATTTATAAAGTTTTTAATTATCGATAAATTAATAATTATTAATTATTGATAAATGAATGTTATGAAAATATCTTTTTGTTTTCATAATTTTCAAAAAAAAATGAAAAATTAATGAGAAAGATTATAAATGAGATCCAACAATAAAATTTTATTTTATTAATATAGTATTTTCACAATTTTCGATGCAATTTGAGTAAATTTTTGATGCAATAAGAAATATTAGAATTGAGCTCCAACAATAATGCAAATTCAATAATAGATAAACAACACTAGAATCATATTTCACTAAATTTTCTTCGATATATGCATATATATATATATATTAATTTATATCATTATTAATTTATGATACTGATGGAACTATATATTTCCATACGATTTCAAAAAAAAAATTATCTTATTATTTTATCAAATTATGTCATTTTTTACACCGAAAGAATTTTTAATTTTTAATTTTTAATAAAATGGAAAATTAGTTAGAAAGATTAGAAATAAGATCCAAATTAATTTATGATACTGGAAAATTTTCTTAAATAAGAGTATTAATAATTTATACCGTATCTCTAAAAGTTGCAACCAAGCTCTCATCTTCAAGTTTCTGCTCTTCGACCTTATGTAAGTCTCGAAAACACACCTACCATAGGAACAGTATTCGTATGTGTGGAAGCCTCGGTTTCCACGTAAATATCCATCATGTCCCCCCAAAATCATCCGGTGATCCGGTTCTCCGACCATTAAGCTCGGATCATCCGTACCAATTATCATATCCTTGCGTACATCCAATGAACCTTTTGTGTTCTCTAAAAAAACTGATAGACGCGACGCAATTATGATCCCTAGCAAAGTTTAAAAGAAACAACGGCTGCTTCAAATCTCTCTATGTTTCATTAATTTCTCTATGTTTGACTAATCGAAGCTATAAGAAACAAATATATGCTCACAAAAAAAAAAGAAACAAATATGCTTTGCTTTGCTCTGCTCTATTTTTTTCTTTTCTATACAAGGCAAGAATCATTTCTAAAGTCCTATGATACATCTCTCTCTCCACTCTCTTTCATCAATCAATGGAAACTGTGCAAAACCAAAGCTACGGATTAAGGTAGATCTGGAGGAGAGTTGTGGACCGACCAGCAGAAATCTCGTGTACAGTTATATTGGAGTCCATATAATCTACTCCAGCCATTGATTGCAAAGAGTAGTTTCTGTCGCTGCCTGGTGTTAGCTCGTCAATGGCATCGCGGATGTCTCTGACGGTTTGGTTGGATCTAAAAGGAATATTTACGGACCTACCATCGGCCAAGATGATAGTTATTGTAATAGTAGTCCGCGCAGCTCGAGGCCCCAAAATTATTCTGTCTTGGAAGGCAACAGGATCAGGGAATGACTCAGTCCTTGAATCTTCCTCAACAGCCTTACCCTTCAAATTAAGACAAAACAAAATACTCAGAAGAGAAGATTGAGAAATGCTAGCAGTACTATATATCAATGTTGCGTTCCCTTTTTTTGTTTAACTATCATAAATCTTAAGAAAACAGGTAAATCCAAGCCAAAGGAAAACCATCAAGACATGATAGAATGTTAATTCCTTACGAACTACTAAGATCCACATTGCCTGCTTCTGTTTTGAGCTTAGCTTTTAGCAAACACAGCTCGAAGCAAGACCATAGTAAGAAAATGCAGAGGAAGAGAGGGTTACTTACATCCACTTGAGACGACGCCAGTCCAAGAATAGCTACTGCGGCGTTTTCTTCACCAGCCTTTTTGAGCAACCTTTCTGGCTCGGTCGGATCAACCTCCATCAAACTGTACAAGCAAGTGAATGGCGGAAAAAAGATTCAGAAATGGAAGTTTATAGATCCTTTACAGGACAGGAGAGAGGCACCTACTAAGCATACTTCATAAACCAACATCTACGGGACTATTCCATACTTCTTGGAGACAAAATCCCAAGTAAAGAAAAGTTAACAAAGAGAAAAAGAAAAGGAAATCACCTAGGCAGACCTCTGGTGCCTATCATTCTCATATCAACTGCCGTGGAAATGTCATCCTCTGAGAACCCATCAAGGTAACAGCCGACGGCTTGGTCTATATTCCAGTTGCAGAGTTGAAGGATAGAGATTGCTTTCTCTCTAGTCGCTCCACCAACCGCATCGCAGAATGAGGAGATGAGTTTATCATTCAACTGAGACGGTTTGATGGAACCCGGGTCATGACCGTACCGCGGTGAGAACCGGTACATTGGTACCATCGTCTAGCAGCTCGCGTAGGAGCATCAAAGTCGGTCCAGAACATCAACGCGGCATCAACCAGTCCCCAAGGATCATCTAGGAGGAGCAAGACAACGTCATCTAATGAGCAATACAAGGCCAAGCTCCAACCTTACACCAATGGCTCATGGCTAGCATCACCAATGAAGAGCCTTGGGTGCGACCAGCTTTGGGAAGCTTGATTTGTGTGTCTTCACCATCACGCTAGCGTGAAGACACCCCTAAGTCATTAGAAGGAGCTGTACTCTTTTTCCTACTTCGGGTTTGTCCCAATGGGTTTACCGAAGGGGTTTTAACGAGGCAGCGAGCTCTAGTGCATCTCCACTTCGTTCCCGCTTGGCTCATGACTTGGAAACTTTCATTAACAAGATTATGGGCCAAGGAAGTGAAGATCCTATCAGCCACGTCCCACCAATGACGTGGCAACCCTATCTCCTTCCTTCCTTTCCTTTATTTTCTTTGAACTCTCTTATGACCGTTGGATGGTCTTTGTTCCCTTTTTGCTTTTGCTTTTACTTTATGGCCAAGTGTATGGTTCAGATCATGGCCGCGCGTCTAGGGTTTTAGTGTCCCCCTTATGTAAGCTTGCCTATATAAAGGCCTAAACCCTCATTGTAAAGGAAAAAAAAGACTGGAATATAGAAATTATTGGCCCAAAGATTGGATCTTTGTTCATTCCTCTCTCCCGCTCAAGTCCGGGACTTGGCTCTAGAGAAACCCTAGAAGGTTCAAGAACCGGGTTCATGACCTTCTAGTCCGACCGTATCACGGGCCGAGCCATCTCCCGTGTGTCGTCGACTCAATCCACCGTCCATTCATCCCCATCTATCCGAGAGACAAACGAGTCGAGCATCTCCTCGCGAATCTCTCTCCGTCCGTTCTTGTCGTTCCTTGGTCCCGTTTCCTTCCGTACATCGCTCCATCCGCGGCGTCCATCCGTACGCAGCGTCTGTTCCCATCCGCGCTCCATCCGCTCACTCGTCCATCCGACGCGTCCGTACGTCCGTTTATCCGCCGCGTCCGACCATCCGTCCGTACGTCCGTACGCAGCATCCGTTTCCATCCGTTTCCTAACTAGAGCCGAACGAGTCGAGTATCTCCTTGTGACGCTCTAGTCCATCCGCGTTCCATCCGCTCACTCGTCCGTACGTCCATTTATCCGCCGCGTCCGACCATCCGTCCGTACGTCCGCTGTTCCGCGTCCATTCGCGTCCATTCTCGTCCCTAACCGAACCGCTTCTCCGGTCCGCTCCGCTGTATCCTCCGTCCGTACGTCCGTGAACCACGTCCGTAGTCCGGGGTCACATCAGTTTGGTATCAGAGCCGAAGGTTCCTCACAAGGTCGTATCTTTCCTTCCTTTACGTCCTTGTACGGTCAAGTTGAGTCTTGTTTAGAGTCTAGTCCGTTTGTATAGAGTTTGTTCTTGCTAGGTGTTTAGTGTTCTTGAGCTGTTCTTCGTTTGGGTAGTTTAGATCCATAAAGTTGTGTTCTTTTGCTTGGTCGTTGTTAGTGGTGGCCTAAAGGCCACGTGTAGCGAGTAGAGTCCCAGCGCGTGAGGTCCGTTTTTGTTTTAGTCTTAGGTTGTCTTGTAGTGCTTTTACTTTTGCTTTTTGCTTTACCTTTTTCTATCATTAGCTGTCCAAGGTCTGTCTATTTGTGTCGATCCCAACAAACAGAGAATCCACGCGTTCATCTTTGTGTAGGGTCTGCTCGAACGGCCACGCGTCACAGATCGTCCATACCGCGACCATCGCCCGTACCGCGACCGCCGTCCTTACCGCGACCGCCGTCCGTACCGCAACCGCCGTCCGTACTGCGACCGCCGTCCGTACCGCGACCGCTGTCCGTACCGCAACCGTCGTCCGTACCGCGTTTGCCGTCCATACCGCAGCCGCCGTCCGTACCGCAACCGTCGGCCGTACGGCGACAGCCGTCCGTACCGCGACCGCCATCCGTACCAGTTGTCCGTACCGACGTCCGACCACCATTGGCCGCCCGTACCGTTGATCGTACATAGTTCCAAGTCCGTGATCGTTAGCCAATGCTTGATTCGACATTGATCAAGTATGGAGCACGAAGATCGTTATTCCGATGATGAACCATGGTACCAAGAACACCATGGTAGTGAACCGGAACCAGAGGCTACCGAGGACGAACCATGGTACGACGAAATCCACGGTACTGAGTCCGAACAAGAGGCTACCCAGGACGCATCATGGTACAATGAATACTATGAAGAAGGGTTGGATCAAGAGGACCACGGGCATGGATCACCGGGCTACTATTGGCCGTCTATGTCACGAGCTACGCGCCTTAACGAGCCAAGGATGAATCTATACGATGATTCCGATAGTGATGACTTGGGTTCTTACTACAAACCGTCCACATATCGCCGAGAGCCCAAGGAGAAGTCCCCAAGGCGCGTCCAAAGAACTCCGACCTGGTCACCGCACGCATCGCCCAGCAAACCTAGTTCCCACCGTATCCAGAACCAAGGTTTTTCGAGCTGGCCACCACGCGCATCACCGGCCAACCCGTCAAATATCGGCCAAGATAAAGGCAAGGCGAGCATGGTGGGTTCTCGGACTAAGTCAATGGACCTAGCCGCAAAGAGAACGGAGTCTACTTCCGAACCGCTCAGTACAATAGACGCCTTGATCTCTCTCCAACGCGGACTTCAATACATCAACGACAGGCTCGACCGAGTAGAATCGCGGGCAACTCAGAAACGGTTCGAGAGAAGCTCGAGTGTTCACCAAGGCCGCAACCAAGGAATTCCTACCTGGTCCCCAAGTGCGTCCACGCGGGAACAGACATCACGGCGTCAAGACCATGAACCGTTTCCGACACCAGATCCGCGATCAAGGCACCACTCGGCCTATGTTGAGCAACCATGCAAGACGTATGTGCGCCCAGCCCAGTGCCGAGAACTGACAATACGGTACGAGGAACCAGCCCAAGGAGAAGTCCGTCCCCGGATCATACCAAGGATGGAAATGCCAAGGACGTGTACCAAGCCGTGCACCAAGCCACCTGAAGGACCTGCGCCAAGGACGCAACCAGATTGTGAACCGGGCAAAGAAGAGGACGACTATGGAGCAGGAGGAATCATAGAGCCTCCAGCCGAGCCTCCTGACCACCAAACTTGCGTACTTGGAGACACCAGCTGTTACGCGGACCAAGGTCAACCCGTAACCGACCTTGACGACGGAGCCAACACTCAACCGCCGTTTCCAGAGCCGACCATGGTACGTGATTCCACAATCGACACGCGTACCAAGCAATTAGGCGAGGCCAAAGAAGAGTATTCCCGCGCAATCGAAGTCATATCTGGAGTTCCCTTGTTAATGGGGAGTTTCAAGCTCAAGGAGCCACCGGAGATGGCCATTGATGGAATTTTGCACTCGGTATTGTTCACGAATACTTTAGGTAGTAAGCTCCAGCTGGGAGTCGCCTATACCGTGCCATCCTTCTCTACTCGTAGCGCCAAGGCCGTTTCCGCACAAGGTCCTATGGCGATGAATTTTTGCAAATACGGTGCGGACCAAACCTTTGTGTGGCATCCAGGAGAGTCCCCACAAGCAACCAAGGTTCATGATGGGATAGGAGCGACCAATGCTGCTGGCCTTACCGGGGAAGTCTTATCCTTTTCTCTTAAGGCCTTACTTTTTCCTTTTGATCCCGGTAAAATTAGGCCTTGGTTGAACTTTTGATGCTGCTGATTTGGTTTCCTTTTTGATCCAGGTTTTGGACAGAGTTTTGAGGTCAAAACCTTTTCAAGAGGGAGGGAATGATGGAACCCGGGTCATGACCGTACCGCGGTGAGAACTGGTACATTGGTACCATCGTCTAGCAGCTCGCGTAGGAGCATAAAAGTCGGTCCAGAACATCAACGCGGCATCAACCAGTCCCCAAGGATCATCTAGGAGGAGCAAGACAACGTCATCTAATGAGCAATACAAGGCCAAGCTCCAACCTTACACCAATGGCTCATGGCTAGCATCACCAATGAAGAGCCTTGGGTGCGACCAGCTTTGGGAAGCTTGATTTGTGTGTCTTCACCATCACGCTAGCGTGAAGACACCCCTAAGTCATTAGAAGGAGCTGTACTCTTTTTCCTACTTCGGGTTTGTCCCAATGGGTTTACCGAAGGGGTTTTAACGAGGCAGCGAGCTCTAGTGCATCTCCACTTCGTTCCCGCTTGGCTCATGACTTGGAAACTTTCATTAACAAGATTATGGGCCAAGGAAGTGAAGATCCTATCAGCCACGTCCCACCAATGACGTGGCAACCCTATCTCCTTCCTTCCTTTCCTTTATTTTCTTTGAACTCTCTTATGACCGTTGGATGGTCTTTGTTCCCTTTTTGCTTTTGCTTTTACTTTATGGCCAAGTGTATGGTTCAGATCATGGCCGCGCGTCTAGGGTTTTAGTGTCCCCCTTATGTAAGCTTGCCTATATAAAGGCCTAAACCCTCATTGTAAAAACAAGGAAAGACTGGAATATAGAAATTATTGGCCCAAAGATTGGATCTTTGTTCATTCCTCTCTCCCGCTCAAGTCCGGGACTTGGCTCTAGAGAAACCCTAGAAGGTTCAAGAACCGGGTTCATGACCTTCTAGTCCGACCGTATCACGGGCCGAGCCATCTCCCGTGTGTCGTCGACTCAATCCACCGTCCATTCATCCCCATCTATCCGAGAGACAAACGAGTCGAGCATCTCCTCGCGAATCTCTCTCCGTCCGTTCTTGTCGTTCCTTGGTCCCGTTTCCTTCCGTACATCGCTCCATCCGCGGCGTCCATCCGTACGCAGCGTCTGTTCCCATCCGCGCTCCATCCGCTCACTCGTCCATCCGACGCGTCCGTACGTCCGTTTATCCGCCGCGTCCGACCATCCGTCCGTACGTCCGTACGCAGCATCCGTTTCCATCCGTTTCCTAACTAGAGCCGAACGAGTCGAGTATCTCCTTGTGACGCTCTAGTCCATCCGCGTTCCATCCGCTCACTCGTCCGTACGTCCATTTATCCGCCGCGTCCGACCATCCGTCCGTACGTCCGCTGTTCCGCGTCCATTCGCGTCCATTCTCGTCCCTAACCGAACCGCTTCTCCGGTCCGCTCCGCTGTATCCTCCGTCCGTACGTCCGTGAACCACGTCCGTAGTCCGGGGTCACATCACGGTTGCTCTGGCAAATTCGACGGAGCCTCAGCAGATTCCTCGCTCACTGAAACCTCCGGCAAGGTTTTGCTGCGGCAAGCCTCCACAGCCGTACCAAAATCCCACTTGAATCCCTCAAAATAAAAGAGTGCCTCTTCTCGAGACACTTTGGGTTCATTGCAGGCTCGATCAATCCAAGTCTCCACCGGTGGCCAACCACTACTTCTTTCCTGCATATGCATCAACATTGAGTTACAAAGAAGGCCAAGCCACAGACAGATCATCAAGAGATAATAGGTTGCTATCTCCATATGTAAAACTAAGATTCCCATTCTTCATTGCCAGGTCTAATGTGTAAAACTAAGCTTAGCTTTTAGCAAACACATCTCAAGATCTTAGCCATATAGTGCAGAGAAAGAGAAGAAGATTATACTACCTTTGCTTCAGGGACATGTCCTCCTGTCGAGTCAATCTCCATCGAACTGTAAAAAGTATAACGAACCAAGAAATCACATTCAAAGGAATACACTAAACCCTAAAATTCAAGAAATTTCACCACAAGGGAATTCGAATCAGAAAAAAAAAACACAAATCCATACTCAGAAGAAGAGCTCCCGATTCTGAGTTGTTTAAACTGCGGTGTTGAAATATATCTTCGACGTTTCCCCTGAGGAGGCGTTGGACGGCGCTCGTCGTAGAAATAGCCGACGGCTAGATCTATATTCCAATTGCTGCGCGATAGGTAAGCGTATGCGTCTTCTACACCCGCTCCAGCAGCCGCTTCGCAAAATCGTCTGATTAGTTGATTTCTCGACTGTTCATCGGGAAGATTCAAACTCCGAAGTGAATCGATCATTATCGGCGGTGTAGACGACGCCTTCGACGCGGATTTCTCGTTCACCGGCAAAGATTGAACCGTGAGTAACGGGACCGGCAAGGTTTGGCTACGGCAAGCCTCCATCGCCGAATCCAAATTCCACTGGAATCCGTCGAGGTAACAGATTGCTTCTTCAGTACACACTCCAAGTTCATCGCAGATTCGTTTCACCGGATCAACCATCATCGTCGTCGTCATCCCTAATTTGGGCGGGACTTCTACTCTCTTTCTCCCTCTGAGTTTAGCCAAGAAGACGAAAGATATATTTCTTGTACCAAAACAACGTCGTTTCCATGCCCAGTCTAAACGACATCGTATATAAGCAAATATACCACGAAACGTCAAGGGTAAAAAAACCTGAATTTATATTAATATTTAATTTTTTAAATTTTTAATTTTTTTTTGACAAAGCTTTAATATTTAATATTTATACACACTTTTTTATATAAAAACAAAAAAAAAAAAACTGTTGAGAATAAAAACTCCAAGAATATATAAATGGAAAAATGGCTGCAAAATAAAACCACATTTTCTATTTCTTTTTTTGTATGGATTTTTTTAAAGAAAAAACCAAAATACTATCTCTTATAAGTTGCAACCAAGCTCACATCTTCTTCTTCGAGTTTCTGCTCCTCCTCAAGCTCTATAAGTCTCGCGAACACACCTACCAAAGGAGCAGTATTGTACGTACAAGCTTCGGTTTGCACGTAGTTATCTCTCCGGTCATCAAAATCATCTCGATGATCAGGTCCCCCAACCAAAGCCCCGACTAAAACACTCGGATTAGGCTCGGACCGTCCATACCAATTATCATATCCTTGCGTACATCCAATAAACCCTTTGTGTTCTTTGAAAGAAGCGATAGACGCGCCTCGATGATGAACCTTAGTAGGGTATTTTGGACCGTACCCGACTAGATAACTTGTTTCCATTGGGTTTGATCCTAAAATGTAATCGATTTGAGATTTCGCGAACCCGAGCATCCCTTCAGGGGTTACGGTTCCTTGGTGACACTTGAGATCGGTGTTTGATTTTCGGAGATGGTCGGAATATATGGTTAGGAGGAAAGATGCGGTGGATACGTATTGCATATTGTTCCATTGTCGGACGTAGAGTAAACCGGCTGGAGTTCGCTGGACGTTTGTGCCGTTGATGTTCTTGTTGAGGATTGAGCATAGGTAATGATCCGCCTTTGATTTGTATTGTTGTAAGACTTTAGAATGTTGTTTGTGCTTTTCTTCTTTTAGCAACTGAAAAATGAGACAACAAATCAAACGATAAATAATTTTCTAAGGAAAACAAGGTAATTAATGTTACATTTGGAAAAGTAGTTTTGCTAATAAAAATATTAACACCTACTCCGTATTTTGGCTTTTAAAGCCAAATTGACAAGTGTGTCTCACTACACATGTCAACTTCAACGTTTTGCAATTTTACTGACTTTGTTACTAACGTCAGTTTTTATATTTGTTGTTGTTTACTTTATCGTTACTTGTTCGCAAGCAAATTAAAAAAAAATGCAAACCAAATACTCCACTTAGCAGTGATTTTATGGAATCTTCAGCCAGCTAACTTAATTTTTCAAAATTAGGTTTACACGATTGAGGCCCTATTAAAGCAGCAAATACTATTCCCTCTCCTTTTGTTTTGGTGAATTAGCAAGTAAGTTTAGAATCACGTGCCGTAAAACAGAACCATTTAAAGAGACGTACCCGCTTAGAGGAACAGAACTTTCTTATTGAAAAAAATGCTACTAATATTTAGTTTTAAAGTAAATCATTTATTTGTTGCATACAAAGAAAGATAAAATTTGAATAGTTGTTGTATGTAATGTAACGTGGGGGTGGGAAATACCTTACTTCACATAATGTTAGAAATTAGAATGTTAAAGCTTTGACACTTCACATACGACTCTATATAATAAGTCTTAAGTTGGACTAATAAGAGGCTAGTGCTATGCATGTTTTACTTAACAACCAAACAAAGTTATACTAATATAGTATTTAAAAAGTTACTAACCATGGAAGCGAGGAGTTGAACACCGGCGAACTTAACGTCCCAGCTAAACTCGGACATGGCCCAAGACAGGCCACCGAGTTGGTGAGCCATGTCAACCACATAAGTCATATAGTGCTCGTTGTCGGTGGCTCGATAAAGCCACGTGGCTCCCCATAAAAGCTCGTCCATGTACCCACTCACCGAGGCATAATAACTTTTCACAACTTTTAGACTCTCATCATATTTTCCTCTGTACTTGTCTCCAAACTCAAACAACTACACCAAATTAAACCATAACCATGACAACTAAAAATTAAATAAAATGTCGGTTCCAACTGTAACACTACTAAAATTAAAATGTGTATTGTACTTACTTGTTGGGCATGGTGCAAGAGAAGGTGAGAGTAATGTGGATTTGTTGAACGGAACACGATCGAAGCTGCTGCCAAAGCCGCGGCGGTTTCCCCGGCGATATCTGATCCCGGATTGTTCTCGTCGATCTTAAAAGCTCGCCTTGAAGTCGTCATGTCCTCCGGTCTTTGCCAGCAGTAGTGGTCAGTGTCTCCGTCGCCTACTTCGGCCCATAAGACATTTGGGCTTGTGTGTGCCTTGATGAAGTAATCTGTTCCCCACTTGATCGCTTCGAGCGCGTGAGATAACTCGCCGGTGGAAGCCAGTGAGTCACCGTACTCTATCACACTCCAAGACAACATGGTCACCGTAAAAGCCATCGGAAGTCCAAATTTAACATGGTCTCCGGCATCGTGATATCCTCCCACTAAATCCACCTTTATAACCAAAAAATAATTTAATTTAAGGCACATCAATATAATTGATTAGATCATTTCAACTAGAGAATAATTTCTCAAAATGGAAAACAACAATTAATTTTAGTATTAAAATTTTAATTGATTAGATCATTTCAACTAGAGAATAATTTCTCAAAATGGAAAACAACAATTAATTTTAGTATTAATTATAAAATAAGTATCAATGTTAATTAGCTTTTAATGTATTAATTATTTAAAATTTTCGTTTATTAAGAGTTTTTCTCAACTATTTCTTTCAAAGCTCAAACTAATAATGGTAGTAAAGTGAAATTAGTAGGAATTTTGCAAAAGAAAACTAAGCGATAAAAAAAATTGTTTGAGTTTGTAATATAGAGAAAACAAACAAACCCCTTGCTCAAGACCGTCGGTGAGACCAGAGTGATCACGCCACGTGACGCGCTGGTTGTACGGAAGCCGACCTGATCTCTGAGCTTCAAAGTAGAGTAAGCTTTTAGACAATGCATCGCCATAGTCGAAACCTCCGACGTCTGTCTCCGACGAAACACTATCCAGCGCGGCGGAGAAGATGATAATGATCAGAAGAAGGAGGAGGAGAGAATGACGACATTGCTTGTGTCGGTGATATCTGACAGTCATTTTTTTTATAGAAGATCTCTCTCTAGTCTCTGTTGGAGAATGAAGAGAGATATAGAGAGAGAGAGAAAGCGATGGACTCTTCTCTCACTAAGTCTCTCTCTTTCTCTGCTCTCGCAGGAGAGGTGTTTATTTGAAAGCTCTGTGGAGTAGTGGAAGAGAGAGAGAGAGAGAGAAAGAGATGACGTGACTTTTTCTACTTTCTTGTTTGTAACTTTTGTTTTTTTAATCTGAAATATTTCACATGAGAAAATTAATATTTGTAGTAGACTTTTGCTTTTTCCACATAGTGGTGTAATGTAATGGCCGTAATTTATGCAGCTAGTTATTGCTTTTGTTGTGCTAATGTAGACGAATTAAAATTTAAAAATTCTTATAAAGTAAATTTAGATATAATGCACTCGTTAGAATTTTAGATTTGTATTGCGAAGGTGTTTTTATGAGACCCTAATGTTTTTTTTAAAAAAAGTTTCAAAAGGTGGTAATAATTTCAACTTATTTAGCGATATTGTGGAATTTTTATAAAGGTATAAGAAGGAGAGTCATTATTGTCGACAGTGTTAACAGTTTAAAGAGGAGGATTTGACGAACTTAGCTTCTCTGACTAACGTATATAATCAGAGAGTTTATTACTAGTATATATTATTACAAATTTTCATGAAACGGTTTCAATCAATTAATGAATATTAATAGACGACTAATTAATTGGGATGAGAAGACAAAAGATTGTTCGAAAACGTACAGTGTAACTTGCTAGGCAGAGAATCGTTACACTGTTAGGTAAGGCTCATGTGGAAGTGTGTTTGGCAGAGAGACATGAGATATTCGTGAGTAGTAACCTAATTTCTCAATAACTTTTGTTTTTTGGCTGCATAGTGACAAATTATACATTTATATAACACTAAAATAAATTGATTAGTTCTTTCGCAAAATAATCATAAATTATCGAGACCAAATTTTTATATGAAGCATGAATGATTTTGATTCAATTCGTCTAGCTCTATTGATCATATCTAAACCGAAACTCCAAATGTCTCAAAATTTTATGATGAACTTAAATCGGGTTTAAAGATCGAGCTGGATCTCCTTAATATAGGTTTGCTGCCAACCACAAATAAAAACTGAGGGGTATGACAATGGCCACTAAGAGACACCTGCACGTGTGCTTGTAGTTCCTACAACCATAAATTTCGAAGTAATTCAGGTTTTCCGGAGTTCCATGATCGCCGGTTTAAGCGGTTTATCTTTTTTTTTTTTTAATGTCCGAGCACCGACATTTTGATTTTTGAGGTGTGGCCCTCGCCCATTTTGTTTTTTTTAACTCTCGACCGACAACTTGGTCAATATAGTTTGACTTAAGTAACCAAAAAAGTAAGCATGGAGACGTAAAAATTGATATGTTGTTAACGGGGAACATGTGTTCATTTCTTTATCATTTACTACATATATACGACGGCTCTTGTTGACAAACTAAACTAAAATACTGTATCTTTTATATTTGATATTAAAATTACGTATTTTTCATTACAAATCAATTCTTCCTTTAAAATGTGTGTGTCTGTTTTTTGTTTTGTAATCACAGTTTAGTTTCGAGTGTTTTTGTGTAAAACTAATTTGAATGAATTATTTGGGGTACACAGACAACTGAATAAAATATTGTTAACCATCTGGTTCTGGACCTTCTGGTGTGTGGTGTGGTTCGTGCAACCCAACCCGCTCAAATTAACTCCAAATCTACGGAATTAATAATGTTGTCTTCTTTGATGGGTCCTCTAATCATTCCCAAATAACTCAAATTTCCTCAAATGATTGGATGCCACGTGTGTTTTCTTCACGCCAGCACATCACCGACGAACTCACTAAAACTATTCTTACCCTACTACTAACTACGAGACTATAAAGTTACTATAAACATATCAATTAACTTTGTATTGATTAAGTAATGGGTGCAGTACTGATTTTATTTTTAACCTATGTAAAACTGAATATTGTAAAATATCCCTTATGGGAAGGATTGAGTTTTGTTTCTGTTGTTTATGAGTTCAAATCTTCATTAGGAAATGATGGTTTAGGTTTTCGAGTGTACATATAACACCAAATTTCAAATGTGATACCATCATTATCAAAAGACAGAAAAAAAAAAAAATCTATGAACAACATATATATACCATGATCTTTCTAATTCATACTTTAGAATCTCAAAGGATATTCGTATGCATCAGTGTTCTCTAAAGTCGTATTTGTTTCACCTCCAAAATTCAGGCAAATATATGTTCATAGATAAGTCGTTACCATTGGTAATTAATTGGTAAAGCTTCTTTAGACTTTAGATGACCAAGTAATCAAACTCTTCTCTATATACAGTTCTTTTTTTTCCTTTTGTTTATTCCCCTGAATATTTCAGAGTAACCATGATAACATGACAACTCAAGGTCAATTGATGAAAATTCTATGGTGTTCTCTCTCTCTTTTAAATCCATGCAGAATCATTGGTGATCAATAATAATGCAACATATTAAATGCAATATATTAAATTAATAAATGTAACAATCAAATCCCAGTGACGTTGTAGTTAATAACTAAAATAAGGACTTTGTATAAAGAACTCACTATAGAGATGAGAGTCTTTGTATAAATTAGTGAAAAACTTTACTGTATAGAAATATGTATTATTATCTTTCTATACGTTCCATATTTTAATAATCTCCCACCGACGGTACGTCCCACATTTTTTTTTTAGGACTTCACATATCAAAAACGTGCCGTAAGCATTAAGCTTTAATGTTCGAGTTGTTGTAAACCGAGTACGTTCCTCCTACCTTCTCATAATTTACTATTATGGCATTGGCGTTGAAATTGCTTTCATTCATGAATCACGGACCATCTCTTAATTGGTACCTATATATCTAAATATACGATACGAGATTTTTGCACAAAAAACAAAAAAAACGATACGAGATAAATGTTGCGAAACCCACTCTATACGACCTATTTGATCCACGGCCGCAACAGGATTTCGAAAACAAATGTTATGAATTAAACCTTTAATTGCTTCGAAATCCTTGTTTGCATAATATCAATTAGCAATTTATCAGTCGAAAGAAAGAGCTAAGCCATTTAACTCTAATTGAGTCATAAAAAGTGTGTTTGTTTATTTTGATTTAAAGGGTATATAACTCCAAGGCAAGGAGATTGCATGTGCATATATGGCTTCTTAACTGTTAAGTTTCCTTCAATCTGTTTTGTCGCTTTGTGCAATCTTTTTGATTACTTTGTAATTTGGTATCGTTTCCTCAAATCAAAACTTCTCTCCTGCTTGTACATATATTCAAATTGAGACAAATAAATTAAACGTTAATGGTTTCCAACTTGATTATTGGTAACGAGTAATGTATATACTATATATATATATATTAGTCTTATATATATATGTATCTCTTACACTTTAAGACTCTTATACATTACTACTTCTCTCCAACAAAAACAAATGTTACACTGGATTCGTTTCTTCTATCAACAACATTGTATTATTTAAGTTTCAAATTCAAAAGATACACATCTACTACGTATACCACTAATAATTTCAAATCAGTTTGATGGTTATCGCTTCTCCGCCGTATAACATGTTGGGCTATCTTCAACAAATATCTGGGCTAGGCCCATTTTCTTTTTGATTCGCTGTGTTCTTACCCATTTACTTTTGTTAAGTGACTTTAGTCAACAAATAATAAGTTTGTTTTGAATAATTTTGAATTTGGTTATTATTTTTTCGCAATAGTGTGGTGGATCCGTCACCGGAAAGCTTTGTGGAGAGATGTCGATGGGAAGCGACACAACGTGGGTTGGGAAGAAACCGATCAGGCGCATCGGCGGATTGTCTGATGCTCTCTCCATCGCCTCCGATCTCGGTTTCGCCGTCGCTCCTCCTCCTTCTCAGGTAACTTTAACCATTCGCTTCTCTTTCTCCACTTGAATCTCACCTGAATCGGGAAATTTTCTCTGGTTACTTTCATCAGCAGAGTAATAGTATCTATCACTCCGGTTATTGTTGCTATTAGATTTGACTTGTAGAAGAAACGGTATGAGATCTAGAATTTGATCTCTGGGCATTACTATGTTGAATCTGATTTTGTCCTGAATTAGAGAAAAGATTAATGGAATTTATCTCTTCGATTGGCTACATTTTGTGAGAATTCGTATTCGTATTCGTATCAATCAGCTGCTTTGATTTACAATGTGGTCAGCTGTAATGGATACTGAATCGAGATTTATGAGCTCTATCATTTTCTAATGTAGGAAGAATTACAAAGCTTGGCGTTGTCTAATGGCGAAAGAGGTGATGATTTAATTAGGGTTTTAAGAGAGTTATCTTCTGTTCAAAGGAAAATTGCAGACTTGCAGGTCGAGCTTCAAGGGAGGAAGGTATATATATATATGTATATTTCAGGGTTTTGTTTCTCTTTCAAAGTGGAAAAACAAATATGGTTCATAAAATTTGCATTGCATGGTTGGTTTTATTGTTGAAGGCTTTGTATATAACTTCTTTGTTTTGCAGGATGATAAAAATGTGGCACATTTGACTCATGTGAGTGAAATGCAAAAGAAAATCGAGACTCTGTCAAGGATTACTCAAATATTGAAAGATGTTATCCAAAACAAGGTAGAGAAAGAGAATTTAGGCGATATCCCTTTTATCCGATACCTTACTTTATTGTTCTGAAAATTGATAGACTGGAGTTCTTGGTGAAAAAGTGTTGGAAACACTAGCTCCTTAGGACATCATAAGGCCGTCTTATCTTTTCTGCGATTCGTGAACCTCTAGTTGAAGTCTCTTACATCATTTGTTTGTTTTCATAACAGGATCGCATCATTGCTCGTCTCCAACAACCTTATTCGCTAGATTGCATTCCAGTTGAAGCAGAATATCAGGTGAGTCATGCCATCTGATACTATTTGCTACTTTGAAGACCTACTATAACGTGCTCTAGTTATTAGAAAGTTGATTCGTATCTGAAGTTGCATAGATGGAAAACAAAGGTGCTTTGTCTAATGGCTATGTTCTTTTTTGTTTCCAGAAACAATTTTCAGAGTTACTAATGAAAGCCGCCAGTGATTATGGTGCCTTAACAGCATCAGTGTCTGATTTTCAATGGAGCCAGAACTTTAAAGAACCTCCTTCTGTCTGGGGGGTATGGTTTTACTCTCTTTTACATGTTTTACTAGTTACATCTTTCAGTCATAACATAACACACATTACATATATTGGTTTACTCATCTCAGTTGGAATTTAATATGTTGTTCATAGTGTAAATTGTATACCATTGCAGAAGAATTCTCTCTGCAACTTAGAAAAATAGATCAATTGTGTCACCACTCTTCAGGGCCTCGAATTAGATTTATCTGTTTCTAATCTCTTTGCAATAAGAGAGAAAGAGATTGCCACTTTATGGTAGGAATGTGTTGCATAACAGTTGTTTTTTTTTTTGGTTTTACATGCTATAATCTCAATCTCTCTACTTTTTTTTCTTCCCCAAATTCATAGGAAATGCTGCGTCCAATACCTGTGGCACTAGCGTCATGCACGAGATTCTTTGAGGCCATGTCTGCAATGAGAGAATCATTTGCGACTCTTCAAGACCTTCGAGTAGGTAACTCTGCAGTTTCTTTACCAACATCACCAGGAGCTAATGAAATGACGCATAGGGACTCAGATTGTGTGACTCCGCCTCATGGGAGAATAGAGTCAAGCTTCGACGACTTAGCTTTTCAGACCACAAGGACACAAAACAATGATCCATCTGAAGCAGAGGAAGACGAGGATAGTAATAACAATTCAAACCGGAGACTATCTTGGCCTCCTTCTGTAAAAAAGAGTAGCGTTTAAAACAGTTGCATTTGTCCAGTCTTTTGCTTAAGGTTTTTAATATCGATTTGTGTTTTGTTTTTATCAGAATTAGTGTCCTTATGAATTTGAATCTATTTGAAAATCTTTGAGTGAAACATAGCAGTGTATATCTGGTTAACCTTGGGTTTCCAAGTATATATATTGTTAGTTTGTTACTAAGCAAGTGTTTTGGGTTTCAACATTCATGAAATGAGAGGGGTGTGTGAATTATGAAGTGTGACATGGGCTATTAGTGGCTATCATAAAATTAAATATTACATAGACGTCGGGATTGGTTTAGTCGAGAATGCTAAATCTACTTTAAGATGGGGGTCTATAAATTAAATTATAGTCATAACTCATAAGTAACTCGTATGGTCTAAACTCTAAATAATAATGTAGAGTGTGTAGACCATGAATTTAAGACAACTTTAATTGAGAACCGCACCTAAGCATATTTTTAGCAACCTAGTCACATAGCCCGGTCTGGTCTTTAAAAGTAGTTCGTGAATTTAGCAAAACCAATCACAGTATCAGAGGCAAGTATCACAAGAAATTATTCAGCCTATGAACAAATAAGTTAATATACACACATGACACATGCAAGGGTATTATAACAATTCGAAATGATTTTATCGAAAATTATTACTATAGATATCAAATAAGTTAGTTGAGGAGGAACACACATTTCTTTGTTGTTATATGATATCGTATAATGCATGTAACGTGGATTTGCAATAATGCGTCATACCGTATTTTAGATAATTATCTACCTTCATTGTTATCTTTTCTTTTAAAGGCATAACTACATTAATTTTCTTGAAAAATTGCTTTTCTCAAAAATATTTCTTTTATTTTATTCAATTCTATTTGGCAATTGCTTATGTGATCAAATTTTTGATGGACGTGTGTTACTCTGTTTTTCAGAAATAACAAGCCGTATATGCTGGTCAAATTACAATATAACGAACCATTTTTTGTTATTATTATACAGTATATGTTAAACATTTACTAGTTAGTTTGATATAGATATATTCTCAGCTTCATTGGTCGCGGTTGGTTGTGCATTTGGACGGCGTTAAAAGGCCTGAACATTGTTTTTTCTGAATTTTTAGATTTTGTGAGGTTGATCTTAAAAAACAAAATAGAATAGTATTACTAAGAATCATTTTCTAGGATTTTTTTCTTATATTACAAAAATTATTTTTTTTTGTAAATTTTTATCAATTAATGCTCGAAAATTATAAATTTCAAGAATAATTAATTGAGAATTCAAAATTTTTGATGAATTATTAGTGGTTAATAATCATGATAAATATGTTATTACGAATAAATAATACATTTATAGCTAAATATCAAACATTTTTCTTAATTTATGCGAACATCCTAGGAAATCTTCATTTATGATAAAAAGGGGTATAATATTAATAGAATCTTATTTTTTTACTTTTCAAACGATATTTATGTTTTTGAGATATAAAGAACAAACAAAAAAACAAAATCTCTTAAAGGGAGTCGATTTTTTTTCATGCATGCTCAAATGAACTATATTGAATTTATATATTAGATTTTTATGTGTGCTAAATCATACACGGAAAGAGTATATGTGTATGAATCTAAGGATACTTGCATCCTCTTTCAAATATGTGATGCGGATCATGACGAAAAAGTTGTTTAAGAGATGAAATATATTATGTAGATGACGATGAAATTGTGTCCTTAATAAGTGCAAGATTTATAAAGTGTAAAGTTTGGAGAGGGAAAACCAGATTTATGGGTCAAGCATGAATGTGTATGTGAGGGAGTTTGTACACACTAAACCTAAGTGATGGCGTGGAATCAAGAGTGGGAACTATGTAACTATAATGAAAAATTTTGAAATGCGGGGATATGTGTTGAGAGTGATCGAATGTATTCCAACATATTCGAGTGATTAGATTTGATTCCGTTGAAGCTCTAAATATTCTTTTCCTCCAAGTTCATAATTTGGTCAGTTGGGCTCAAATTTTCGTATTTTGGATCATTTGAAACTTAAAAGAGTGTTGAATTTTTTCATATTTGACTTTGTACCGTTTCAAGTTTGAGTGTATAAAGAAAAACCTTTAAAAATGAAGCAAAATTTATGCAGATAAAGAATTTATTGACAATGCATGTAACGTGGATTTGCAATAATGCGTCATACCGTATTTTAGATAATTATCTACCCTCATTGTTCTCTTTTTCTTTTAAAGGCATAACAACATTAATTTTCTTAAAAAATTGCTTTTCTCAAAAATATTTCTTTTATTTTATTCAATCCTATTTGGCAATTGCTTATGTGATCAAATTTGTGATGGACGTGTGTTGCTCTGTTTTTCAGCGATAACAAGCCGTATATGCTGGTCAAGTTACAATATAATGAACCATTTTTTGTTATTATTATACAGTATATGTTAAACACATTTACTAGTTAGTTTGATATTGATATATTTTCAGTTTCATTAGTCGCGGTGGGTTGTACATTTAGAAGGCCTTAAAATGCCTGAACATTATTTTTGTCAGTTTTTAGATGTTGTGAGGTTGATCTTAAAAAAACAAAATATAATAGTATTACAAAGGATCATTTTTTAGGATTTTTTCTTAAATTTTTATCAGTTAATGCTAAAAAATTGTAAATTTCAAAATAATTAATTAAGAGTTCAATTTTTCTGATGAATTATTATTGGTTTATAATCATGAACGAATAAATAATACATTTATTCGTAATATGTGAAAGACCTTTGAAAATGAAGCAAAATTTATGTAGATGGAGAATTTATTTTGTATTATTATAGGAATAGGATGTTCACATTTTTCCAGTTTGAGTGTTGACAATAAATTATGTATACAGTAAGTTAATATACACACATGCAAGGATATTATAACAATTCGAAGTGATTTGATCGAAAATTATTACTATAAATATCAATAAACTAGTTGAGGAGGAACACACATTTTTTTTGTTGTTGTTATATGATATCGTATAATGCATGTAACAACGTGGATTTGCAATAATGCGTCATACCGTATACAACTAGTATAGATATTAATTGAGAGACAACACTTGCATTGGTTTATCTCAATTATTACGTAGCAGCTGCTTCTCTCTAGTTCCAATAGATAAAATTATAAAGCGGCGTTATAGGAGGACCTACCACGAGCTATCTCTCACTCACTCTATAATGGTTATTTGTAATTCGGAAATAGAATCGATCACATACGTCCAAATTTTGATTTGGTCTTGGCCCACTCCATATCATCACGCACCTCAAGCGCGTGTCCTTTTACAAAACATATCAGAAACTCAAAAATATCAGACCAAAAGTCCCAGTTGTACATTCGGTTTAGCAAGTGAAACAGAAACGATAAATAATTCTATAAAAAAAATACTTAGATATTGTTTTTAATAGTACTGAAATAAGCAGTTTCAATTAGAGCTAGTTTCAATGCATTCTCCCAATTTCTCAAAAGCAATTTTCCAATTTTACATTACTTTCTATCCCAAAAATGAGATAATTTATTGGAAGTTTATCAATTTTCAAGAATATACTGTAGTAGTATTAAATTCCGGATGCGTGAAGTTAAATAAACCGAATAATAAAATCTGAATAGCAATTTAAATGTCGATGATACACTTTTCAAAGCACTTCTACTACTACTAAATACATAAACTTAAATGTCACATTTCATTTCATTGTCCATGACTCCCCCATGCATCAATTCCACCCCCACTCGACACCTATTCTCATCTCTTTAAAGTTTCGATTTATTTCCTTCACTTTATTTTTTTTTTCATTGTCGCCAACAATTTTATTCATGTTTGTGTAAAGAAGACATTTCCGAATGTACCAAAATAATATTCTATACAACTAAAAAGATTCATATATTATCCATTATCTACAGTTTCAAAAATACTTATATTTGACACATCATGCAAATACAGTAGACATATATTTTTAAATTAAATACCGATATTTTTCAATGATGCGATAAATACCATTAAATGCTCATTTAATTGAAAAGATTGCATAATTTTGATTTTGCTGGTTTCTTTTGAGAAGAAATAAAATCTTAAAGGACCTTAATGTAAATTTGAGAAAGAAAAAAGAAGGAAAAATACCTGCGCTTGCTTGCTCAAAGAAGAAGGACCTTATCCCACGCGTTGATATATATATATATATATATATATCTTCTTCCCTGTCTCGTCTTCGTGTCTCTCTCTCTACGTGCTCCGGTGAAGAAGATACAAACCGACTAAGAGACCCTGGGGGGAGCCATAACAACACAAACCTCCGTCATCCTCGGCTACCAAATTTACCGTATTACCCCTTCTTTGTCTTCCCCCCACCCCCCCTGAGACGTCTTTTTTTGGAGATATTCTTCTTCTTCAATTCCAAGTAAACCCAAATTCTCTCTCTCTCTCTCTCTCAAATTTGAAATAATTGATTTCTCTGGTCATAAACCATCGGGGCTCTGTTTTTTTTTTTTTAATTTTCTTTTGCGGGGGACATTAATGGTGGGGTTTTAGATTATTATTATTATCTGATCCGTTTATCGCCGTGTGTGGTTCAATTTTCTCCGGCCTGGCTATTGTTGTTGTTCGCCGGTGGGTTCGATCTCTATTCGATTTTTTAAGCTTCCCTCATTATTATTATACCTAAAGATTTAAGAGTTTCCTTTTTTATTAAGTTATACCAAAATCTCCCCATCGGTTTATTTTCTAGAAATTTCCAGTTCTTATGGATGATAATGACGAATTCTCCTGAACTATGTTTCGTTTTTTTTTTCTTTTTCGTTTTCTTTTTCAGTGTTATTTATCAATTTTGAGGTCAATTCGACGTTTAATTGGGAATTAGAGTGCGAAATTGAGAGATAATAAAGAAGGCAATGGGGAATGGTGATGAAACCAAATGTGTTTTCCCCTTAACCAGTCTCCAGATCGGGTATCTTATCTTTATCTCTTTGCTCGCAATTGCGTTTTTGTTTTTTTTTTTCTTTTGCTTCTCAAATTTTGATTCAGGGGTTCTTGAATATATTTTTATATTTAGAAATCAATGATTCTGCAGTTTAGAAGTACAGGTATATTAGTTTCCTGTTCTGTGTTTGCTTTTTTTTTTTTCATTATTATAGAAAGGTTTGTTTCAGCCATTGTTGGACCTTTTTAAAGGAAAATATCATCTTGTACTTTCAGACAAAACAAAGATCGCTTTTGGTTTTGACAACTTTATTACTATTTTTTCTTTTGAATTTTTTTTTCTTGAATTAAAATTAGATCGAATGCATAGATTCGTTTCCTGAATCTGAAGATATGTTCTTGTTGTTAATGTCTTTGAACATTCCCCTGTTAAATCAAGTATTAGTTGAAGCATTTGTTTTAGCAATTCCCATGATATTGTGGTTGTGACTATAGTTGCGTGTTTGTTTCAAAAAGTTAAAACTATGTTGTCACATTTTATTTGCATGATGCTCTCTGCTTATCTGGTTTAAGATTTGTTTTGTTTTGTTTTGTTTCAGAGACTTGCAGTCATATCTTTCTGATCTCAGTATTTTCCTGGGTAACAAGAGTAAGAAGATTTACATATTGGTGGACAACCGGCCATGGTTGAATCCTGGCACCAGATCTGCTCATTTCTGGCAACTTATGGTTACAAAGGTTGTAAAAGCTGCTTCAATTTTATTTCTTGTTGTTGTTGTTGTTGTTGTTGTTCGGGTGAAAAAATATAGTGACCCATCTATCTTTGTTTGCAGTCCAGACTCTCACCTTTTGCAAACATGAAAGCTCGAGGGGAGAAGAAAATTCAGAAGCAGGAGGAAGACAAGAAAAAGCTAAAGCAGGATGAGGAAGAAAAGCCTAAAGAGACGTGTGCTCAGCAGCCCCAGCCGGACGATAGAAAAATCAAGAAACTTAAGAAGTGGTTCTCATTGATAGATGCGACAACTTTTTCGAAGAAGAAGATACCTGCAAATAAACTGCAGAGCTCTTTGTTTCTAAACAAGCAGCTGCACAAGACCTTGTACGGTTTCATCGTGTTCGAAGTTGAATGGGCCAACGTCAGGGGTGTCAACTACTTGAATGAGCTACTGGTACCCCCTTGCAACTCTACATTGCTTTGGCCTGGTTTTTCTTGTTTCTTACTTTTATCTATATCTTTATGTAGACAGACATAAAGTTCTCTCAGGGTGTATGTGGTTTGACCAAAAAAAATAAGTGCATTTTGGTAACGTATGTGGTCAAATCAATTCTTTTAAATCTTTCCACAAACCAGGATATCAGAGTCTTTGAGCTCCTATGGATCTATCAACAACAATTTATCTTTTTCCAATCTATCTATATATGTTTGTTGTACGCTTGTGTTTGATTAGCCTATTTTATCCATTCATAAGGTTGATGAGCTTCTACTCATTATATCTTCCTTTGGGATTGAATGACTAATGGTAACAATTATGTTAAAAAAAAAAAGGGTTTACAACCATCCAATCAAAGTTGAGAAATTAGAAAAAAACTTAATTTGGCATAATTAAAGAAACAATATAAAATTATAAGCATGATAATATATGAATCCCAAATAATTCAAAGATGAAAATATAGATTAAATAAAACAATCTAAAAATACTACAATAAATTTTAAAATACAGTATAAGGACAAGAAGACGCATATATTAATATTTTTTTGGGTCAACATATTAATCTTACCTATTCCCAACTGAAAAAGGAGAAAGTAGGAGAAAATTTTAGTTTAAAAAATAATAAAAATTTACTTTCCCATTTAAAAATATTTTCCAATTAAACAAAGTTGAAAGCAGTGTTTTTGAATAAATTATTTAAATATGTGACGATCTATGTTTATATAGAAGTGAGTATTTTATTAATTTTAGAATTAATAATTAACCGTATATTGTCCTTAATCCCTTTTCTATATTTTTAGTAGAATTAATAACTTAAAATTAAAAAATAACTAAATAATATTATAATTTCGAATTTTGTGAATTATATATATATATAATCCTTATAATCTTAAAATAAAATTTGTATTTTTTATTATAAATTCTGTAATTTTTGATAATTATCTTTTTACATTATTAATATTTTTTAAAACAAAATATTTTATTTTTGTTGTAATCAAATTTTTCATATTAAATATTAACTTTTACACATGTTAAAATCTGAGATTGATAACTTGACAAATGTTAAAATCTTGTTAACGGCTAATTTTCAAAACCTAACTTTATATTAGAAGATACACATGTCAAAATCTGAGATTGATAACTTAACAAATGTTAAAATCTTGTTAACGGCTAACTTTTAAAACCCAACTTAATATAAGAATATATATATATATATATATATATATATATATATATATATATAATTTTCACCGGCGCTTTCCTAAGCTTTGAATAAATAAATTAACATCATATATAACAAAATTTTAACCTAACCGATGTAAAATAGATGTATAGTGTATGGACGGATTACCCTACCGATCTATATATATCGATATGTTAATATTGTTAAGAACTTAAAGAGTAAAGTATTGGTTTTACTTAGTCAAACATTATATTACATTGCCAAGGAGAAACATATTTAAGAATATGGAATTGATCAAATTCATCAATAAAGATAAGAACTTTAAAATACGATAAGTGAATATATACATATATAAATATATATATATATATATATGTAAAAATATAGACGTTAACCAAGTCGCCTTGGTCTAGTGGTAAAGGTAGAAAAGTCCCACCACACGGGTTGGAGGTGATTTTTGTTTAATGCAGATCATAGTGGGGATTTACTTGATTTCGGATATAATAATGGCGATAATGATGATATTGATGTCTTTCAAGGTAAGAAAGAAATTCATATAATTTGTGTGTTTTGGCAATTTTTTTGTATTGGTTTGTCAAATTTCGCACAAAAAGTTCACATAGATAAAGAGGCTATTATTGGAGATGTGATTTCTAAATTTATATAGAATTATAAATAATATAAATCAAAACATACGGATTTCAAAATAATATGTTTTATATTTGGATTTGAATTCTTCTATTTTACACTTTCAAATCCATTCAAATTCATTTGAAACATAAAATTGAATTTGAAATTCAAAAACAAATCATTAAATGAATAACATAGGATTTTAACAAGTATTTGTAAATTATATAACCAAGAACACATAATTTTGATAAGTACTAGATTTTAACCCGCGGTATACCGCGAGACAATTTTTTATTAAACTTAATAACAAATATATGTTGCATTTTTTTTATAATTTGTTTTAATTAATATTTAGATTTTCTAATTTTAGTTGGATTACACTTTTTATGTTTGGTACGGGTTATGAATGGCATAACAACTCTATTAGACTTAAATATTGTGTGTTTTAGTGGATCACCCATAAAAGATTATATAATCATATTTATGTACATTTTAAACCGCCCTATAATATGATTTGCCAAAATTTTAATTTTTTAGCAAGTTAAAATTATGTAGAAAATTTATCTGATGATATCGTGTATGTGGGTTGAATTTGAGAAAACTATATGTATGTGTATTTTTACTATAACAAAACTCATATTTTGTAAGATAATTACATGAATAAAATAAATTAAAAATTGTAATTATATTTAAAAATTTAAGACTTAACACAAATCATTACTGAATATAAATGACTTAAATTTGAAATAGAGATAAGTATTTGTTTATTTTTGTTAAAAATTTGTAAGATGTAGTACAAATCATTATGGGACATTTCTATTTGAACACATATGATGCTAGTTTTTACGATTTTTTATTTTTGTATTAAAATTACTTTATAATTTTACATTTATTTATTAATGAATTACATTTTTAGTATTTTAAAATTTAACATGTGGTATATATGAATTTAGAAATATAATTTTTTTTTTGACAAAAATATAATTGTAATTACACATGTCAAAAGAGAATAACACTTATATTTAACTTATCCTATATTGGACCAATATCAACTCTAAGAGCAAGCGCATCGGTTATCTTCTAAGGATGTCTTTTTGTTTTTTAATAATAAAACCAAAAAAAAAAGATTTATTTGTGATATTTTGCTGATCTGTGTCTCTGCACAACTCAAATTAGACACTCACAGACCTTTTACGAGTCAAAATTGTATTGGTTGCCTTTGTTTTTTTTATTTATTTTGTTGTTTTCTTTATTTCTGCATAAGCTTCTCTCTCCTTCAATACAAACGAAAATTTGAAGGCAAAACAGATTTTCCAAAACTTGATTCACAACCCAATCGAAGATCTCATCGATTTCCAGAAAAAATTGATTGCTCCTCATCGTCTTCTTTTGATATTTGATTCCTCTTAGTTCTTCTCTGTTAGGTAAGAAGCTGATTTGGTTGACACAATCAAAGTAATTGCTGAATAATTTTTGGTTCCTACAAGTCCGCATACATCTGGGTTTCTATATGAATCTGTTTGTTTCAATAGGTTTTGAGTAGAATCTGTTTTGCAAGAATCTATTTTGAGTAATCTGGGTTTTGAAGAGCTAATTTTGGGTATTAATCTTTTGATTTGTGAGGAAAAAAATTGAAAATTGGGATTGTAAAGCAGAAGTAATGAGCTCCAATGGCGGTGGCGACGTCTACAGCAGCAAAAGCTTTTGGTGAGTCTCACTCAAATTACTTATCCAATTTTGTAATTTTCAGAGCTTCTATGTTTGAATTGTTTTTGAGAGGTTTATCGGGTTTATTTTTAGATGATCCGCGAGAGCTATAAAATGACTTGCAGTTGGAGAATTGGAGACTACGAATGTCAAGTTTCGATGGGACTGAAGCCATTGGAGTGGGTGTCTTAGTCGAAGGTTTGTTATTCCTCAGACTTGTATCTATTTCAGCTTCAGCTTTGCTTCTTTTTGCTTACGATTATTAAACATTAAAGCTGTTTATTTCGTTGTTGGTTGAATTATATTGCTTGCTAGAACAAAATTTAGGGAATTAAATTGTCAAAACTATAAACAAGACACAGAAAGTCTAACATTGTGTTTTGTGGACGTTTTGGTTTTAGTTGTTGGCCTCATATAACATTGCGGTTACATTGTACAAAACTTAGTTAAAACAGTCTTGATCCGCCTCTTGTTTTAGTTACCTTGTAAGTCTTTGTTTAACTCTTGTTTGGTTGTTGACATTGATAGCTTGTTTTGTCACACTTTAAACACTAATTGCTTGGTAGTTGAAATAGTTAAGCATTTATTGTCGAGTAAGTGCTTAAACTCAATGCTAGGTAGTTGTGTGTTATGTCACACTTAAACACAACAAACATTTGAACCTTACCTAACCACTTTACCATAAACACAACAACCAAACACTAGAAACACTTAAACGCTTGAACTCTATATATGCCGCTTATTGTTCTCTTTCCACCAAACCAATTCTTCTTTTTTCCATCTTTCATATAGATTAGGCTATGGGTTATAGCAATTCTTATAGTTTAACTCGAAACTTTACCAACCTCTTGAATAGCCAACCTTCTTTTCTCCTTCTAGTTTTATTTTCCTAATATTGTATACATTATATATCAACATTTATAACATTATAAAATATACTTAAACACACAATTTTAATAAAATTTGTATAAGACACCCATGTTTAAGGATGACTAATGGGAGGGGGGAAAATTAAAACAATGGCATGAGGATCAAAACATCGATTAATATTATTTTTAATCTTATTAAAAGCTTAAGACACAAAGATGAGTATGACCAATGAATATGCTCTAACCCGCCCAATTATTTGATCCTCGACCTTTCAATTTTATCAAGATAATTTATTTTGTTAGTTTTAAATATTTTTGTTGTTTTGTCAAATTAGAATATTTCTTTAAAAATAATTATGTATGTGTTCACGTTTGCTTCTGGCTTTGGTTGTCTTCTTCGTTCGGCTCATTCAATCTCTGCATCTCCTACAGTTTTTCTTAGTACTGTTTTCTTCGGGTTGGATTTACTGAGGCTCTCCTATTGACAACGACAACTTCCTCTTGTCGGTCGCGTCTCTCTTTCCCCTGATTGCTTGAAGACGGCGTTTACGTATGAGTGGTGCCTCTTTCCCATGGTTTAGCTTGCGTTAGATGTGTTGCTCAGATTGGTTCATGGCGGTTAGATCCTCTCCGCTTCAAAATAACAATCGATCTCCTCTGATCGTGGTTGGTGGAGTCAAGAGATTTGACGGCGTTGGTGAACTTGCGTTCGCCTCATCTTCGACTTCAAATTTTTTTCATCTCGCTAGGATGTGCTCTAAATGAATCGGCCATTAGAGCAGGTTAAGTTTCTTTGCTTTTGTTTCAAGGAAAATGTGGTTGAGTTTGGTGAGTTTAGGTGATGTGAATGAAGAGAATTTATAGTGTTTAGGTGATTGTTGTAAGGAAAGCTTGTATTATACAATGTGAATGTGTTACAATATATAGTGTTTAGCACTAGGGTTTAGCAATAACTAATTACACAATAGTCCCTAAGTTATATCACTCTCCTATACTCCCCTTCAAGATGGAGGCAGATTCTTGACTCCAATCTTGTGATTCAAATCATGAAAACGTGCCGATGACAAAGGCTTAGTGAGGGAGTCGGCAAGTTGATCATTGCCGGAGATGTGAGCAACCCGCAATGTCCCTGATTGAATGTGCTCTCGGACGAAGTGATAATCAATAGCTACATGCTTCATCTTGGAATGAAAAACAGGGTTTGCACATAGGTATGTGGCGCCCATATTGTCACAGTAGATGACAGGTGTTGTCGGAAGATTAATACCCATCTCGGTTAATAGAGAACATATCCACTGTAGTTCAGATGCCGTGCTCGCAACGGCACGGTACTCAGCTTCCGTGGAGGAGCGAGAGACACTCCTTTGTTTCTTCGAAGACCACGAGACAGGACTGCCACCAAAGTAAACTATGTACGCATTTGTGGACACATAAGTCGCCTTGTCTCGACCCTAATCGGCATCGGAGAACGCATGAACCATGAGCGGAGCATCATTCTTGAGAAAAATACCAAGGTTACGTGTTCCAGCCAAATATCGAAGAACCCTCTTTACGGCCTGCCAATGTTCATTGGTTGGTTTATGCATGAACTGAGATAGTCGGTTTACCGGAAAGGCAATATCAAGAAGCGTAAATGCAAGATATTGAAGGCTCCCAACCACCATTTTGTATTTCGTGACATCCACCAACGGCGTACCGGAGAGCACAATGAGTTTCGTGGAAGTGGACATCGGAGTAGGAACTGGTTTGGCAGTAAGCATGTTTGTTTTAGCCAGGAGATCGGTGATGTACTTCCGTTGCATTAAGTGCAGTCCCTTTGATGTTCTTGTTGCCTCAATGCCCAAAAAATAACTCAATGGGCCAAGATCCTTAAGAGAAAAACGGCGAGCCAACAAGGTATTAAATTCACTAACCAAAGGAGGCAGTCCGGCAATTATGATATCATCAACATAGACTAGCAGATAAAGATATGACTGGCCATGTTTGAAAATGAAGAAGGAACTGTCAGCCAAGGATGCCTTGAAACCGGACTCAACAAGAAACCAACGTAACTCCTGATACCACGCCCGTGGAGCTTGTTTTAAACCGTATAAAGCTTTCCGGAGGCGACATACATGATGTGGACGGTCGCGATCCAAAAAACCATGCGGTAGAGAGACATATACCTCGTCCTGCAGAGTCCCTTGAAGAAACGCATTGTTGATATCAACTTGATGTATAGCCCAGTTCCGCTTGACCATTGTTTCAAGGACTATCTGGATAGTTGTCATCTTAATTAACAGACTAAATGTTTCTGAATAGTCGAGGCCATACTGTTGATGAAAACCGCGAGCTACCAACCATGCCTTGTAGCTGTCAATCGATCCATCAGGTTTATACTTTAAAGTGAAGATCCACTTACAAGTGATCACATTTTGCGCAGGATTAGGAGGTTCCAAATCCCATGAGTGTTCACGAATCTGAGCATTGATCTCCTCCACCATCGCATTTCGCCACCGGCGATCCTTCAAAGCCTGAGCCAGCGTCGTTGGTATGCGAGGATGGTTGGAGACGGTGAGGCTGAACTTTGTATTCGGGTTGGTGATATGATTTTTGGAACGGGTTTGCATTGGATGATTGTTCTGCTGTGGAGGTGTGGTAGCAATCAGAGATGGCGAGGTGTGATCTGAGCACGGTGGCGAGGGTACCAGAGTCGGTGACAGAGCAACCGGAGGGGATAGGAGTACCGTGATCAAACTAGAATAGGGAGAAGTAGATGGAGGTGGATCTTTTGGTGGTGGATGAGCAGCAGTGTGGCCAGCAAACGAAAAATGTGTCTCGACAAATTGCTCATGTCTAGAGGTGTAGAGCCGACCATTAGCAACATCAAGACACAAATACGCACTTTGCGTTAGCGAGTAGCCAAGAAACACACAAGGAGTAGATCTTGGCTCGAGTTTGTGACGCCGATAAGGACGAAGCCAAGGATAACACTGACACCCAAAAATCCGAAGCTTGAGATAACTGGGAGTGGTTTTAAACAAACACCGGTAAGGTGTATCCCCACGTAAGACATCAGTTGGCGTTCGATTTATCAGATACACCGCGGTAGCAAACGCATAAGGCCAATACGTAGGTGGAAGTGAGGCATGACTAAGTAGAGCAAGTCCTGTTTCGACCACATGGCGATGCTTGCGTTTGGCGACACCGTTATTGATGTGACCCCAGACTATGGACGTGGTTCACGGACGTACGGATGGAGGATACAGCGGAGCGGATCGGAGAAGCGGTTCGGTTAGGGACGAGAATGGACGCGAATGGACGCGGAACAGCGGACGTACGGATGGATGGTCGGACGCGGCGGACGCGGCCGATAAACGAACGTACGGACGCGTCGGATGGACGAGTGAGCGGATGGAACGCGGATGGGAACAGACGCTGCGTACGGATGGACGCCGCGGATGGAGCGAAGTACGGAAGGAAACGGGACCAAGGAACGACAAGAACGGACGGAGAGAGATTCGCGAGGAGATGCTCGACTCGTTTGTCTCTCGGATAGATGGGGATGAATGGACGGTGGATTGAGTCGACGACACACGGGAGATGGCTCGGCCCGTGATACGGTCGGACTAGAAGGTCATGAACCCGGTTCTTGAACCTTCTAGGGTTTCTCTAGAGCCAAGTCCCGGACTTGAGCGGGAGAGAGGAATGAACAAAGATCCAATCTTTGGGCCAATAATTTCTATATTCCAGTCTTT